>NC_037592.1:38180325-38313876 GCF_003073045.1 Pomacea canaliculata | reverse complement strand
CCAGATCCCAGCACTGCCTTCAGTCGGTTGGTGCTCTGGACTGGCGATGGGGAGGTGCCATGCCAATCCCAGCCCTGCCGTTTCAGTCAGTTGGTGCTCTGAACCTGGCGATGGGGAGGTGCCATGCAGAATCCAGCCTGCCTTTTCAAGTAGGTTGGTGCTCTGCGACTGGCGATGGGGGAGGTGCCATGGCCAGAATCCACGCCCGCCTTTCAGTTCAGGTTGGTGCTCTGGACCCCTATGGGCGATGGGGAGGTGCCATGCCAGAATCCCCGCCCTGCTTTCAGTCAGGTTGGTGTCTGGACGCGGCGATGGGGAGGTGCCATGCCAGAATCCCAGCCCTGCCTTTCAGTCAGGTTGGTGCTCTGGACCGGCGATGGGAGGTGCATGCCAGAATCCCAGCCCTGCCTTTTCAGTCAGGTTGGTGCTCTGGACTGGCGATGGGGGAGGTGCCATGCCAGAATCCCGCAGTCCCTGCCCCTTTCAGTCAGGTTGGTGCTCTGGACCTGGGCAGATGGGGGAGTGCCCATGCCAGAATCCCCAGCCTCTTGCCTTTTCAGTCAGGTTTGGTGCTCTCGGACCTGGCGATGGGGTGAGGTGCCATGCCAGAATCCCAGCCCTGCCTCTTTCAGTCAGGTTGGTGCTTGGACTGGCGATGGGGAAGGTGCATGCAGAATCCCACCCTGCCTTTCACAGTTGGTGCTCTGGACCTGGGATGGGGGGTGCATCCAGAAACCCGCAGCCTGCTTTCATCAGTTGGTGTGCTGGACCTGGCGAGGGGGGAGGTGCCATCAGAAATCCCAGCCCTGTCTTTCAGGTCAGTTGTGCTCTGGAACCTGCGATGGGGGAGTGCCGATTCAGAATCCCCAGCCTACCTTTCACAGGTTGGGTGCCTGTGACCTGGCGATGGGGGAGGCCGATGCAGATGATCCCCAGCCCTGCCTTTCAGTCGGTTGTGCCTGGCTGGCGATGGGGGAGCGTGCATGCCAGAATCCCAGCCCTGCCTTTCAGTCAGGTTGTGCTTAATGGGTACCTGGCGATGGGGGAGTGCCATGCCAAGAATCCCCCAGCCCCTGCCCTTTCAGAGTCAGGTTTGGTGCTCTGGACCTGGCGATGGGGGAGGTGCCATGCCAGAAATCCCCGAGCCTCTGCCTTTCAGTCAGGTTGGTGTGCTCTGGACCTGGCGATGGGGGAGAGTGCCGATGCAGAATCCCCAGCCGTGCTTTCAGTCAGGTTGGTGTGCTCATGGCCTGGCGATGGGGGAGGTGCCATGCCAGAATCCCCCAGCCTAGCCTTCAGTCAAGGTTGGTGTACTGGACTGGCGATGGGGGAGGTGCCATGCCAGAATCCCAGCCCCTGCCTTTCAGTCAGGTTGGGTGCTCTGAGACCTCGGCCGATGGGGGAGGCTGCCGTATAGCCAGAATCCCCAGCCCTGCCTTTCAGTCAGGTTGGTGCTCTGGACCTGGCGATGGGGAGGTGCAATGCCCAGAATCCCCAAAGCCCTGCCTTTCAGTCAGGTTGGTGCTCTGGACCTGGCGATGGGGAGGTGCATGCCAGAATCCAGCCTGCTTTCAAGTCACGTGTTGGTGCTCTGGAACTGGCGATGGGGGAGGTGGATGCCATGATCCCCAGCCCTGCCTTTCTCACCGCAATCCCCGAGCCGCCTGCGATCTAGGTTGGCCAGAATCCCCAGCTCTGCACCTGGCGGATGGGGAGGTGTGCATGCACCAGAATCCCCAGCACTGGCTTCAGTCAGGTTGGGTGCTGTACTGGACCTGGCGATGGGGGAGGTGCCAGTGCAGGAATCACCAAGCCCTGCCTTAGTCAGCAGGTTGGTGCTTCCCTGGGACCGTGCGATGGGGGAAGGTGCCATGCCAAATCCCAGCCCCTGCTTTCAGTCAGGTTGGATGCCGCATGGACCTGGCGATGGGGAGGTGCCTGCCAGCAAATCCAGGCCCGCCTTTCAGATCAGGTTGTGCTAGCTGGAACTGGCGACTGGGAGGTGCCATGCCAGAATCCCCAGCCCTGCTTTTCAGTCCTCGTTGGTGCTCTGGAACAGGCGATGGCGATGGGGGAGTGCCATGCCAGAAGTCCGCAGCCCTGCCTTTCAGGTCGAGGTTGTGCTCTGGACGTGGCGAGGAGGCGAGGTGCGCAGTGCAGAATCCCCAGCCCTGCTTTCAGTCAGTAATTGGTGGCTCTCTGGGACAATGGGGGAGGATGGCCATTGCGAGAATCCCAGCCCTGCCTTTCAAGTCAGGTTGGTGTCTCGCGCTACCTGGCGATGGGGAGGTGCAGAATCCAAATCGCCCGAGCCTGCGCTTCGTCACGGGTTGGGCTCTTGGACCCTGGGCATGGGGGAGTGATCCATGAGCCCATGGGCGCTGCCATTTCTAAGTCAGGTGGTCTGCGACCGGCGCATAGATCCATGCAGAATCCGCCCTGGCCTTCAAAGTCAGGTTGCTCTTGCGAGCAGTTGGCCCTGCTTGGACCAGGTTGCTGCCGAGGAACTGGCGGATGGGAGGTGCCATCCAGAATCCCCAAGCCCTGCCTTTCAGTCGGGTGGTGCTCTGGACCTGGCGAATGGGGGAGGTGCCAGCAGAGATCCCCAGCCTGCCTTTCACGGTGCATCCTGGACCTGCGATGGGGGAAGGTGCCAATCCCCAGCCTTTTCAGGGTGCTCTGGACCTCCATGGACCTGATGAGGGGGCTCATGGTGCCAGGTGCCCCAGCCAAGCCTTTCAAGATCTAGGGTGGTCTGGACCTGCGATGGGGAGTGCCATGCCAGAATCCCCCAGAATCTGCCTTTCAGTCAGTCACCCTGGTGCATGCCAGAATGCCTTTCACATGGGGGCGAAGGAGGGAGGTGCGGGGTATCCATGCCAGGAAAGGCAGTCAGGTTGGTGCGTATCGGTGGGAACTGGGACCTGGCGGATGCCTGCTTAGTCAGCTCTGGACCTGGCGATGGGGAGGCCCATGCTCAGAATCACAGCCTGCCTTTCAGTCAGGGTTGGTGCGTGCTGGATGGCACATGGGGGACGACGTGCCCATGCAGAATCCCTCTTTCATTGCTTGTGCTCTGGAAATGGCTATATCCCAGCCCTGCCTCTTTCATTCAGTGCATGTTCGGTTGCTCTGGACCCTGGCGAGGTGCATGCCCCTGCTTTCAGCCTCAACCTGCGAAGGATGGGGCAGGCGCGCTTGTCTCTGTGAGGGGGCAGCGTGCCCTGCCAGTCAGGTGGTGCTGGACCTGGCGATGGGGGAGGTGCCATGCAGAATCCCCAGCCCCGCCTTTCAGTCTCCGTGGTTGGTTGCTGCTCTGACCTGGTGATGGGGGAGGTGCCAGCCTCCCAGTGATACCCTGCCTTCAAGTCAGTTGGTGCTCTGACCTGGCATGCCATGCAGTGAGGTCCATGCTAACTGGGACCTGGCCGATAATCCCAGCCCTCCCCAGCCTGCCTTCAGCGACGTGTTGTGGTAGAGAATCAGTCAGAATCCCCACGTGGGCTTCACGGTGGTTGGTGCTATCCGTGGCCGATAGGGCGCAGGTGGCCAGAATCGCCCAGGCGCCCTGTTTTCGCATCAGAATCCCCCAATGGGGCAGGTGGTGCCTGGATTTCTGCGATGGCCAGATCATTCCCCCAGCCCCTGCCTTCAGGTCAGGTTGGTGCCTGGACGGCCGATGCCATGCCCTGGAGGTGCCAATGCCAGAATCCCCAGCCCGCCTCTGCTTTCAGTTGGTGCTTTCAGTCTGCGGTTGGTGCGACGGAGCGTGCGAGGTGCCCATGCAGAATCCAGCCCTGCGCTTTCAGTCATGGTTGGTGGCTGCTGGACCTGGCGATGGGGGCGAGGTGGGCCCCTGCCTTCAGGTCCCCACCATTGGTGCTACCTGCTCACCTCGAGGCGAATGGGGGAGTGCCATCCAAATCAACCTCCCCTCAGCCGGCTTTCTAGTCAGGTTGGTGCCTGGACCTTGTCGCAGGAGGTGGGGGATGTGCCATGCCGAATCACCCATCAGGTGGGGGAGGTGCCATGCCAAATCCCCAGCCCTGGTGTGGCTCTGACCTCGGGGGCGCTAGGTCTATAAAATCCTCTGCCAGCCTCTTGCTTTCAGTCAGGTTGGTGCTCTGGACCTGGCGATGGGGGAGGTGCCAATGCCAGAATCCCCCAGCCCTGCCTTTCAGTCAGGTTGGTGCTGGCTGGAGAGTCCCTGGCGATGGGGGAGGTGCCCATGCCAGAATCCCCAGCCCTGCCTTTCAGTCAGGTTGGTGCCTCCCAAGTGGACCTGGCGATGGGGGAGGTGCCATGCCAGAAATCCCCAGCCCTGGCCTTTGCTGCTCTTTCAGTCAGGTTGGTGCTCTGGACCCTGGCGATGGGGAGGTGCCATGCAGAATGCCCAGGTGTGCCCTGGCTTTCAGTCAGTTGGTGCTCTGGACCTGGCGATGGGGAGGTGCCATGCCAGAATCCCCAGCCCTGCCTTTCAGTCAAGGTTGTGCTCTGGACCTGGCGATGGGGGAGGTGCCATGCCAGAATCCCCAGCCCTGCTTTCAGTCAGTTGGTGCTCTGGACCTGGCGATGGGGGAGGTGCCATGCCAGAATCCCCAGCCCTGCCTTTCAGTCAGGTTGGTGCTTCTGGACCTGGCGATGGGGGCAGGTGCCATGCCAGATCCCCAGCCCTGCCTTTCAGTCAGGTTGGTGCTCTGGAACCTGGCGATGGGGGGAGGTGCCATGCCAGAATCCCCAGCCCTGCCTTTCAGTCAGGTTTGGTGCTCTGGACCTGGCGATGGGGGAGGTGCCATGCCAGAATCCCCAGCCCTGCCTTTTCAGTCAGGTTGGTGCTCTGGGACCTGGCGATGGGGGAGGTGCCATGCCAGAATCCCCAGCCCTGCCTTTCAGTCAGGTTGGTGCTCTGGACCTGGCGATGGGGAGGTGCCATGCCAGAATCCCCAGCCCTGCCTTTCAGTCAGGTTGGTGCTCTGGACCTGGCGATGGGGGAGGTGCCATGCCAGAATCCCAGCCCTGCCTTTCAGTCAGGTTGGTGCTCTGGACCTGGCGATGGGGAGGTGCCATGCCAGAATCCCCAGCCCTGCCTTTTCAGTCAGGTTGGTGCTCTGGACCTGGCGATGGGGGAGGTGCCATGCCAGAATCCCCAGCCCGCCTTTCAGTCAGGTTGGTGCTCTGGACCTGGCGATGGGGGAGGTGCCATGCCAGAAATCCCCTGCCTTTATGCCCCCCCCCCTTGCTATCAGCCCTCCTCGATTGGTAGGACTGTGCCATCATGGCTGGTTAAAGCCGGTGAGCGATTTCTGACTTTTGCACCATATGACGAAGTGGTTAGTCTATGCGATGATACGCAAGCATACGCGCTGTACAATATTTCTGATTAAATAACGAAAATATTATTAACGATTCGAAGACACTTATTTTCTAATCGCCCTGTACCTTGTTGTGGCCACTAACGGACCATATGTATATGTGGGTGAGGCTGGGTGAAGCTACCCAGACATGCCTGATAATATTTACCCACTTGGTATTGCCCCAGCCCCTGGACTGACATACCCGAGCTCGCACGCAGCCCAAACATTCAGCAGTCTTTCGGCCAGGGTGGTGCTCTTGCCCGGTGGTAAAGCCAGGCCGACCCACCCACCCCGCCTTTGCGCCATCAGCCTGGGGCACGCCTGCCTGGACAGGGCTGGACCATCGTGGCAGCGGAGTCCTTGAAAGAGAAACATCTCTTCACCGGGGATTTTGTGTAAGCTGAAGATAATTTGTTTACATATCCGCTGAAGCCGTAGAAAAGGGGCTGGACCTTTTTGCAGCATGTAACAACAGTTAGTTTATGTCTTACAATGAAATCAAATATATTCTGGATTTATTATTACAGCTTATGTTCTTGTAAAATAAAGGACTTGTAAACAAACCCTAATTCGCTTTTTTGTTTACCATTGAAAGACATTTTTTATGTTGTGGTATCCTCCTAAGGGTTTTAGCGAAACAAAATCATTTCATGTCTATTTAGCTTGTCAGTTTGACTCCCGTTTCTGTCTTTTTATTCTTTCTGTGCGTACGTGCGTGCTTGTTTGTGTGTGTGAGTGTTTGTGTGCGTGTGCGTGTGCGTGTGTGTGTTGTTACATATTACAATTAAGAACCTAGGTTTGTCGGTAACCATCAGGTGGTGGTGCTCTTGCCCAGTGGTGAATCCCCACCTGGCCTTGCAGCCGGGGTGGTGCTCTTGCCCAGTGGTGAAGCTATGCCAGAATCCCCACCCCGCCTTCCAGCCTCCCATGCCTCTTAGAAGAAATTTAAATTATTGTTTCTGTGTGCAACTGAGTTTTGTAATGCGATGGGTACGTTTCCTTGATTGCTTGGTCATGTGTTATAAACATATGAATGCTAATGAATGATGATATTTATCCACTTTGTAATGCCCCAGCTCCCGGACTGACATTCCGGAGCTCACACTCAGCCCAAACATTTAGCAGTGTTTCGGAAAGTCAAGCGACAATGCCAAAAGATCCTTAAAGAACAATTCTTTGTGACATTCCTTCCTTCCACACAAAAGCAATGGCAACCTTGTCCACAGGTTTTTTCCCAAGTGCCCTCCCACCTACAGACCACACCAAGCCTGACTATGACCCGATAAAAACTTCGGATGGTACAGTTCAATTTGCGTAATGGAATATTCCGTGAATGTCTTGTCTTTTTATATAACTTTTAGCATCTGGACCACCTAAGGGCTGTGCCGAGCTTTCTAGTGCTACTCCCACCTTCCCCTCGTGCATTGATCCTCCCTCCCACAAAGACAGCCACACACGGACAACGGACGTCCTCCCTCTGTATTGCTAAGCAGTGGAACTCTCTTCCACATCACATTCGCCACTCGGACTACAAGGCAACATTCAAACCTCTGAAAACATATCTGTTTACAAATCGATTGGCATTGTCGTCTGACTTTCCGTATGACTGCTAAATGTTTGGGCTGCATGTGTGCTCGGGAATGTCCGTCCCGAGGCAGAGCACGACAAACATTGGTAATATGTAAGCCTGCCTAACTTAATGTTTTAAATTTTCAGTTAAAAAAGAGAGATGAGCTTAACGTGCAATATTTTTGTTTATAAATGGTTCACTGGGGCGAAGTATTTGTCTTTAGCCAAAGGTGCAGCCCTCATCAAATCAAAAGACTTCAGCGATTATTAACACCATGGTTGTGTCCCTGGAAACAGTCGGGAGCTTTTCATCTGTGATTAACATCCGAGAGGTAATCCTCCCCCTCCCCCTCCCCTCACCATCTCACTTCACGCCGGACCCTTGCTGACTCAGCTTCCTGCTGATCGCAGTCGGTTCAAACCCCGAGCTACGCACTGAGCAGGGGACGTCACCGACACGTGGAGTCTGTAAATCACAACAAAGGTCGACAACTGCTATCAAATTCTATGGGTGTCATAACCCTCCTAACCCCCACGCCGCGCGTGCTCGCTTGTTAACTTGCTTCCGTAGTCTGGGATCACGCATATTGTTTTCTTTTGTTATTTTTGTCTGTAAATTTTTTTTTCCCATATTACATAAGGTCTCCATGTTCTTAAGTTCATGTTTTCTAAATACTGAGAGCTTAACCTGTGTCATTGTATATTGAAAACCACATACTGCCTTTTTAAACTCCTAGATTTATCTTTCTCCCATAACTGACTCGTTGAAATCAATGAATGAAGGACTGGTAGACACGTTGCTTTTCCAAAGCGAAAAGTCGCGATATGATTGGTCGTGACGTAGCGTCTGGCGTTGTTGTCCGATTGACATAAACCGAGTTGTTCTGTTAAATGCGCATGTTCATTTCCAAAGGAAACAAACTGAGACGCAGAAAAATGTCTTCATAGCCAGAAGTCAACAAACCTTGGACGATCGACCAGCGCTTGCGCAAACGAAAACGATTGATCTCTCCATCCAGCGCGAGGACTTTCTAGATCACGTGACATGTTTAGAACACCTTTGTAACGCGTCATCCCTATTTTTTATTTTATTTATTTTTACTCAACTCGTTATTTTGGAGATAAACTCTCTTCTCTGAGACCAGCTTTGTGCGAGGTCGTTGTCGCAGATAACATTTTAAAAGAATAGATGGATAAGAAACAGAGTAACAAACAAGCATGCATATACATATACCTTTTACATACGTACAAGAGATTCACTTCGCTGTAAATTAAATGATCCTAGTGGAAAAAGACTGCTTGAAGAAAAATAATAAGCTCATTTAAGGTTTTGCTTGGTTGCTTTTATTTATTTGTTTATTCATTTACTGGCTGTTTTATAACAGATCGGAATGGGCGATCTGCGCGATATGAAATTCTAAGGAAAGAGAACCCAGTTATATTTTTGGCTGCTGATAGCGGTTGTCTCCCATCAATCAACATTCAGCAGGAATTTTCACACAGAATTGAATCTTATGACTACAGCTGAGCCGTTAACCTTCTTGTCGACATACTGGAAGTACATTCGTCTTGTTGGTCACACAGGTCTCCGCTTCAGTATTTAAACTGTTAATTAACGAACCGGCGAGTACTTATACAGGAATGCTACTGGCGTTGACCTATACCCCTGACCTCTCTCTCTCGCTTCTAAACTTTTCTCTTCAGCAGACATTCGACATGGATTGGTTATGTGTTTTCCAAACCGGTAGATATATGCCCCCTCAAAATATTTTAACTGTTCTGAGATGCCTTTTCATTCAAATGAGAATGTTTGTAAGTTAAAGCGCGCGCGTGTGTGCACGTACATACATGTGTGTATGTGTGTATGTGTGCGTGCGTGCACATGTAAGAGTGTGTGAGGTTCCAGTCGAGAATGTATGACGAGCCTTGAACTCAAGCGTCCGACCTCGTGGCATGTTGACTCCGGGACAATCGCTTAACCCCCTCACACCTCCATTTTGGCGACAGCAAATTTACCGGCTAAACACAGCAGACCCTCCACTTTGTCAGTTTGACTTCCTGTCGTCTGCTTGGCATTTCTGAGACAGCCGCAGTATCAACGTCACTTATTGGAGGGCTCGTTAAAAAAACTACAAAGTTATCTCCACCCTTGAGAAAATAGGATCGCCTGCTGTCAAATTTGTGACTCGAGAGTAGCCGTTGGCTGGACGAATCCACTCAATGAAAAAGAAAAAGGGGTCGAGGGTTATAAGTCGTCTGCTCGGCTGTCTAGCTGAAACAGGGTACAGACAAGGCGCCTGGAATCTTTTGGAGTAGGTACCTGAAAATGCCACGTGAGTACAAATTATTTAATCCGGTTAGTATAAAATACACGACCACCATTTAAATTTTACTTGGGAGAAGCTTTGACATACTTTCTTTTGGTTACAGTTCAATTGGTGCTGTGTTATCAGGTCATACAGGTCATTCGTTCGTTTATCTTTTGATATGCACGACACGAACACAAACACATATTCAAGAGATAAGTTCTCTTTATGACATTGCAGTACCTATTATGATCCAAACTGACAAGAATCTTCCAAAAGAGAGCCCATGGTAACTTTTCACTACAGTCGCCTGCACTGCCCTCAACATGGTCATCACTGCAGTTGTCCCTAGTTGAAAACTGTCGTGCCGAAATAGTCACTCCGAAATATGTATATCCAACTTAAAAGTTTCTCCAGCTTCCGGCTAGTGACTAGCAGTTGGTGCCTTGGTTCTTTTCCATGTATGGGTTGTTGCTTTCTTCTTGTCTCTGTGAACAAGACGATTTTGTGAGGACAACAGTTGTGACAATGACCAGGATGAAGCAAGGCTTTGGTGAAGACTGAAACATACAGTTTAATTTTCCTGAACAATATTCATTTTGTTTGCAAAGTATTTTTGTCTGGGATTCGTTTTTCTTCGTAGAATTGGCACATGGACATTTTTGATGGTACTAAACAATGGGTGTTTGCAGTAAAGGCCATATTCCATGTGCTGAATATAAGCCCACAGACCATGTACTTCCAGCAATGCCCAAACATCAGCGGTTATCTAGTATATTTGTAAGCAGTAAAAGTGTTTAAATTCGCAGTAGTGATTCTTGGTTGCTTACACACTGGGGCAGTCGCTATCAGGAAGTGTTCTCGGGATATACCAAGGCCATCGGAAAAACTAAACTGCTAAGAACTAACCGCAAGTACTGATCTTGAAGTCAACAGCAACAAAAATTAACCGACTGCCCCCAGAAGGTCAAGTAACATGATGATGATGATGTTGAGAAGGAGGAGGAGGGGGGGAGGAGGAGGAGGAGGAGGAGGAAAATAAAGGGAAAAAGAAAAGGAGGAGAAAAAGGATTTTCGGTCTCTTTGGTTTTGCTATCCCCCTCTGTGTTTTTGTGTGTTAGGGAAGGAGGGGGCTGGGTGGTTTGGTGTGTGGTGATGTTTACCACAGGAGTGCAAATGCTAGCCGAGGAGCACGATCAAGAAACTGATCACTGTTTCGAACATTTTCCTGAAAAGCTTGCTCTTGTTCTCATATTCCCGACTTCACTCGCCTCTTATCCAGACAACATACCCCTTGCGGCCCCATCCTGATTCCCCTCAGCACACATGTTTGGGCGACCAATCGACTTTGACCCCAGGATCATTATACGCTGTGTGTGTGTGTGCGCGCGCGTGCTTCTTGTTCCCTCCCTCGGACTCCACTCGGTGTCCTCGAAGACCTCCGAGCGTCACCCCTTCCATCTGACATCAATTTTTTTCGGTCAAAAGCATTATATTACAGTCATTCAGTCATTCCTTTCCTCGTCATGAATATCAATATCAGTCTACTTGAAATAGAAATCACCCGTCCATCTGCGTCTGTCTGCTTTTCATACTGAATATTTTTTCTTCTTCCTAAATGCATCGCCTTAACAGTCAACGTACAGCCTGTAATGTATACCTTTTATGATTGCCCTGCTTAAATGCAGAATGTCGCCATTTTAACATTTTGCACAGTATTGTCTTCTGTCAAAACTGTCAAACATTTTCATAAAATGAACCTTTTTTTAAAAAAATTTATTCCGACTTTAACGCTGATCATTTTGTTGTACAACAATTTCCTGTGCATCTTTTGTTTTTGAATTACAGGTAGTTTACAGTCGGGTATCACTGCTGCTAGGAACATTGTAAGCACATATTCACCACTGAATGTCACACACCTATTTGAAGCTATGCATGACATATAACATTTTACTGCTAGCAACATTTTACTGCTAAGCGAGCAACGGCTGGCCTACATGGAGGGGGAATTTTAAGTTTGCCACTTCCTGGCTGTCTTGTCAGCCGGTGGATGTTACAACCGAAGTACATTTTTACTTTGTGTCTTTACCACCACACTTTCGCTTTCTCCACCAATTTTATTTTTTTTGTCTCCCTCTCTTAGTATCTCGTTTAAAAAGTTTGTGTGAATGTGAATGTGAATGTGGTTGTTCTACTCACCAAAGCCTGAAGTCTTGTATGCAGATGTACCATCAAAAGTGTCAACTTTTCAGTAGCTTTTTATTTGTATTAAAACTTATGTCTATATTCTAGTTTTCAACGGATTTCATGTTAACGGCTCTGTAAGTGTTACTACGATGACGCTACCATCATCGCCGCCACACCACCACTTTATTATAATACTGTACTCTGTACTATGCTGTACTCTATATACTGCTACTACGGCTGCGGGACTGGTATCGGATGATGACTACATCGCCTGTGGCGGTAGCTGTGGTTCGGGCATCATGCGGTGCTTGCCAAGAAGGGTGGGGAGGCCGGGGGGAAGAGCATCCTCAATTTGTAGGCGAGTCTGGGCAAATAATGAGGCTCCTGGGCTGCTGACTATCAGGGACAACCTCTTGCGTGCTTATCCGTCGAGCACAGAGAGAGTATTGCCGCGGTCAAACGCTTATTTCTTAGGTGTGGAAAATGCCAGCAACAACAAGGTCCCGTGACCTCTGATGACACATGCCTAGGGATGACACTGGCGTGACCTTTCACATTTCTATACAGACATGATTAACTTCCTTAGGGTCAGCCGACATCACCTTGGACACAGTGTTTTGGGGGTCTTCGAGAGCTTTGCCAGTTTTCAAAGGCTAATGTATATAACAATTGCTTCTCATTGTTGTTTCCTTACACTTTCTCCGTCTTAACTTATTTTCTCTAAGAGATATTATATTTGTTTCGGTTTAATATTGTGTGTGTGTGTGCGCGTGCGTGCATACCCCGTATTATTATTTTTGCTATGTTTATCTCTTTGACCAAGGGAGAAAGTCGCTTCCCTTTTGTAACGAGTGTCGTATTTTTTCCTCAGACGATGAATGATAGGTAAAGTCATTATTCAATAACTTTTCTTTCATTTATTTCATTTTTAAAATCTTATATAAATCAGGGAGGCGGGATATGTTGATATGGGCATGTTAATTTCTTCTTCACAAAAAGTCTAATGATGGGGGTTTCTATACTCATTAGAGGAATTGACATTAAGTAGTTTGTCTTCCACCTGCAGATACAGTGAACCAAATGTCACAGCGATGATTAAAAACAGCTGCGACTGTTTATGATGAGATTTATAATCTGCATGTACATTAAGAAATGTGTTATTTGATTATGATGATGGCGCCCTTCCCTACCATCAAGGCAGCCCAAAGCACTTTACAAAAACACATGATAACACATCAGGCAAACAGGTCCTTCAAGCCAATTAGGCAAAGGGACATAACTGTCAAAATTTTTTTTTAAATTCCTAGTAAATGTGGAAACTGTTTTTGCTTATTTACAGGCTTCATTACGGACGCTTTGCCGATTTCGTGATACAAGTTCGTGATTATAATTATTATACTTTCAGAAACGAGTCAGCACAGTTACCTCCCTTCCACCATCCACCACAAAATTTTGGCTTACACAAGGATGGCTGGATGGCTGATTGTTGTGAACAAATGGAGTAACTTTCACTATAAATATGTTTCAGGAATGTACAGAAATAGGTTCATCATCATGAAGTAAAGATGCAACAGCTGTTATCTCGAAATGTAAACACCTAATCAAAAACATATCTGGCCACAGATTCCCTGTTATCGGATTAATCCCTAATTCTAAATGGTATCATCGGCAACTGAATGAATTTAAGAGTTTATATTATGTATGATATATATATATATAGAAAAGTAAAGTTCTTATTCAGCCTCAAAGGCCAGTTTCTGACGAATATTTGGATATAAATTATTTTCTACACGAGCTGTCCTTTCCTTACTGCGTCATTGCATTTGAAGAGACAGTAGTCAATATAGGTTACATCTGTTCATATTTTGAACTGCGTGTCTGTGCATATGAATGTGGCTACAAAGCACACTAACACACACGCACGCACACACACACACAACACACACACATATTTGTACTGTCTTATGTGAGCGGTGTCACTCTTCTCAGAGGCTTCTCAGGTGAGCCCAGCACCAACATTTGTACAGCACTGAAATATCAACAGCATCTTGCATTTCTGCTTCTAACTGTTTTAACGATTACCTTGGCTTTCTCCCACTGAGCAGTGCCAAAAGAAGACATCAACATGACGACTTTTCGCTAACAATGAATACTTTTTCAGTGTTCTGAGGTATTGCAATAAGCACTAAGCAAAGTGTGAGGTTTTTTGGTCATCTTTTAGAGCTCTGTCATCAGAAAATCCGCCCTCCACCGCCCCCGTGCCACACACACACATGCAACACCGACAATCACACTGAACGTTTTGTTTGGCTGTGAAATGCCTGACTGTGAGATATTTTGCTGCATTAGGTGTAACCACATAGCACCTGTAACGATTGAACGTTTAGCCGATCTGTGAGTAGCAACCGATCCGATACCGACGACTGGGGAAAAAAGCAACAACACAACCACGACGACGACAACAACAATAATAACAGCATCAACTGAGTGGACACCGCCAGCAGCAGCGACAGGATTACCATCCCGGCTGGCTGTCGTAACCGGCGACTGGGGGAATCCATGTTGGTCTGTAGGCACGCCTTGCTCCAGGCGTGGCGGACGCCTCTGTGGGCACCGACAGTTGCACCACCAAGTGAACTGCAACCTGCTGTTTCTGCTTCCAGTATCACGCCGCTCCAGCACGCTTGCCGATCCATCGGCGCTGACGCTGCACCCGACTTTGTCTACCCGCTTATTTACGCTCGCTCGTCCGTCCCACCCCCACCAACAGTGCAGCGGAGAGTCGACGCCCATCGGAGAGACAGAGAGAAAGAAAACGACTAGCCCTCTCACATCATCTGTTCATGTCATCTTCATCCACCCAGCAAGCGGACGGGCATCCTTGACAGTTGCCGACTCACCCTGACAACAGCAAGACCCACACCACTGTCCTTCGCCTACATGCAGTTCACCACAGAGGCTGTGCCACACAGTGGCGGCGGCGGCGGCTGCGGTGGTGGCAGCAACAACCACGACGACAACACAGATGACGACAACACAGACAGCGCCACGCTACAGATCCGCAGACCGAACAAACGGCAGCTTAGGGTGTCCTACAATCGTAAGTACTGGCACAGAAAACAAACAAACACACACCCACACACACATACCAACACACATGAGGCGAGAAACGAGTGGAAAGAGACACATTGCAGGCATCGACCACTGGTCACAGACACGTGTTTGAATACAACAGTCATTGCTAATCCTCATTATTCATCCTCCCACTCTGTTCGATGCCACAACTGTTGCATGTGCAGCTACCACCACCGCCCATATGCACCACAGCACGCGATGCCGATAAAGCCTTCTGCGCATCACCTTCAACATTAAAAAATAATAATAATAAAAAGAAAGAAAACCTACTCGCCTCCCCTACATCGAACCATGCTTAACCACTTCAGAGTTGTCCTGCCTTCCTCTCTCATGTGTACACCACCCACACTTGTTTTCTTCGGATTATAATGGTTTGAAGTGTCTTGAAACCCGCCACACTCTCTTGCACAGTCGGTGTGATGGCTGTTTATTGTTTCTAATGAATCGTTAGGAGTAAGAGGGCACCGCCAGACCAGATAATGGTGGAAAGATGTCTTGTAGAGCATAGTTTTCACTTGCGATTTCTTCTTACCTCACCGATCGATATTGGTGTGTCAGCCGCTGAGCGCCTGCAGTGTACAGACTCCAAGGCGGTCTGTCTGTCTGCCTTGTAAGCACTGATGGCTGATTTTGCAAGTCATCCGTGACAAAATATATTTGTCATTGTCGACCAAAATGTGTTCCTCAGTTTTCACAGTCACGGTAGAACAGGACAGTGAGGTTAGAGGGTTAAAGGGCACAGAGAGAGAGAGAGAGAGGGAAGGCGAGAAAGGCGAGCGATCGCTGGATGTGGGGCCATGAATGTCAGTCGGTCGGATATCGGCGAAATGTTTAGCAAGCTGCTGTTTGTGGCATTGCAGTCCAAACAATGTCCTTTCCAGAGTTTATTGTTCGACACGACCTATACACTAAGAGCAGAATTAATAATGGATCAGTAAGCCTTACACTTCAGTCGTGCCGCCCAAGCAGTTTTGAAGTATTGTCGATATTTGACACATTGCATCGCACGCCCAAACATAACACGCAGGGGGGCACACACAAACTCGTACAAATACAGGCACGTGCACACACACACACACAGCACACGCTGCCAGCGACACGTGCGTTAGAAGACAGTTACATAGGAGATGTTCAGTGGCAGGCGATGGCATCTCTGTAATGTTTGACACAGGACTGTTGTGATCTCCATCTCGTTGTTTAACGACTCTGATGACAAGTGAACTTCTGGTTCTACATCCAAAGGAAAACAAATTTATCTCACCCACCCCCACCATCCCCCGCATTTTTTTCATTTGCGTGGACTTGAATAGAATGCACTCATTGAAAATATGAAGGATTGGGCGGAAGTGGACTTGAGTCCGTACCCTATGGGCAGCGATGTGTAGAGGGGCAAAAGTGATCGGTGTGGATGTTACTACATGCTTTCTCTCTATCAATCTGTCATCAGTCTCTCTCTCACCCTCATCTTTTCATCTCGCTATTATCCCTTTGATTCTCTTTCTATCCCTCTACTCCTCTTTCTCTCCCTGAAACGGATTTCCTTTCCTGCAGATCAGCTGTGTATGGAAGACTTCACTCAGGGAATCGATACACTCAGGTTTTCTAGGTGAACTGATCCATACTTCACTTCTCAGAAAACCAGCACATGGCATTTTCAATCTCTGATCTCGGATTCCGATTTGAAAAACCGCCGATGAAGTCAAATATAACAGTTCTGCTTGCTTTTATCGCATTTCTTTTTTAGATAATGACTTTTATTTCTGACCCATTTAAAAAACTTTATAGCGGAAAACTTCTGCTTGAGCCATCTGCTGGGTCAGCAAACACAAAATACCAATAAAATAAGGTATGCATCCCTTCATTGTCTGTCTGTCTGTCTGTCTGTCTGTCTGTCTGTCTGTCTGTCTGTCTGTCTGTCTGTCTGTCTGTCTGTCCCAAGAAACAAGCAAGCTGTTAGCATATAATCTTTCCCCACTTGTTACCTGACAGCATTCCACATAAAGTTTCCTGGGCTTATCAGCGCCTTTCAATGGCTTGACTCCCTCCACTCGTTATCTTCTTACCGTTTGTTTCTCTCAAATCACACCTTTCTTCTCTAAAGAAACAATATCCAGATAATTACCTCAGCGAGGCTACACCTTCGCGACAGGGTGGTAGTGGTGGTGGTAGCGGTTCCGGGCACCCTTCCTGTGACCAGCAGCTTTGCAAACATCGCCCGATGTTGTCAGGAGTGGTGCGGGTAGGAAAGAGGGACATTTACACGGCGAGTTTCATCTGCAGCCGCTGAGTGTGTGTGTGCCTTCACCTTGTGTCACCTGTCACCGGTCTCGTGTCAACTGACATGCTGTGTGAGAGGCGCCGCGACCTTCATCTGAGAAAGCCGCTCAGGCAAAGCGCGGACTCGGCGACACGAGTGCAGCAGGAAGCCTCCACCGTGCCGCGCGGCTGTCGTTCCGCGTTGCACTCGCGGTAAATTCCGCTCGGACAATAATAATCGAGGGGACGAGCGGTGCTGCGAGTGTCGATACACGAGAGGTTTCCTGCACGCTGTGTTGGGCTACGAATTCAACACCAAGTGTCGCAACGGGAGACTGTTATTGCTGTTGGTGACAACTTGGAGGAGTAAGAAGGTTGACCCCAGGCGCTGGCTGTGCTATACTGTGTGTGGTTTCTGTGGTGTGTGCCAAGTGTCGTTGACGAAGACATTCCGGGATTGCCCGCATAAGGATCACTGACCCTCGCTAGGCTGGGTAGACCACACAGGTGAGACACAAAGATGAAAAGCACTTCCTAGAAAACTGAGAAATTGCTGTTGGGGATTATTTTATCACATGTCACTTAGGGTCACCGATTCATCGGTAACACGGCTATCATAGTTTGTAAATTAGGGCTTATAAGAGTAGATGTATTTAGTGTAGTGGTCATATATATATATTGTGTTGGATATTGAGGACTAGTCTGCATTAGATATTTGTTTGCCATAGGACAGTCCTATGTTAAACTTCAATCTATGCTGTGTCAGGACAAAGATTCAGTAGAGTATTACATATAAATCTTTAGGCCAATGATGACTAGATTGTGCTCAATACAAAGTTTATTTTACTGTGGTAGTTTAATGTGTAGGATACTTAGTGTCGGTTGCTCAACAGTGATATCTGGTGATATGTTAACATGGTAATTGAAAGGAAAACTCCAACGCCCACCCCTGTGGCGGAAAGCTCGTTACAACTAGCATGTAGCCAGCGGCAAGTTCCCAGAGACAGCAGCACGTGGTAGAGGGATCAGATTTGAGGACTTCTCTGCTTGTCATGAGAACAACATCATTGTAAAAACATCTCGGGTATACCTATTTAAAAAAAATTCTTTGTTCAAAAAGTAGGGCAGACATTGACATCGTGCGCACCCAGACTCATGATAAAGAGCTGATCAGGTTGCTAGGCATGTATAAGTTTTCTCCAAAAGCCTTCTGTATGTCGAGGGCAAGAAGGCAACAACCGCCACCCGAAAATGTGCGCTGGCGACGAGGAAATACACGGTTACCGTGCGCGATTGTGAAGGCCGGGTGGCACATTATTCTTACTTGTATGTGCTGACCGAGCAGAAACAGTGGCGAGTGTACAGAACAACCAATGCGCTGAGTTTATAGAGCGAATCACACACAAAGTGAGAAGCTAGTCTGTGTGCATTGTGCAACAAAGTTCTACATATCAGATGCGAGTCACGATCGAATTCATTTCTTAACTTTTTAACGCCCTCGGTCGAAAATTGTCACCTTCCTTATTTTTATTTGGATGCTCATTTGGTCTAAAATGCATCGACCTACTACAGTTTCAAATTTCAATAAGAGCATCTGTAATGCTTGCGATAATGTTTGAAACATTAAAAATAATAATATGGGCTT
The DNA here is from genome assembly GCF_003073045.1 of Pomacea canaliculata. Taxonomy (NCBI): domain Eukaryota; kingdom Metazoa; phylum Mollusca; class Gastropoda; order Architaenioglossa; family Ampullariidae; genus Pomacea; species Pomacea canaliculata. The sequence continues at coordinate 38,295,424 of NC_037592.1, read as the reverse complement.
TAACGGATTAATTAAAAATAATAAATTACATTGCATAGTAGCAACTAAATTATTCGGCTGGTTTGCACGAGGCAAAATAAGTCTTGTCGTCAGTCTCTAGAGGCAAGTCGACTGTTGGTACCCAAACTTAGCGCGAAGTTGCCACTTGACCCCGACGACTTATTCTCATGTACACCTGCCAAGGATGTTTTTGATAGTCAAGCCGAAAAAAATTGGGATTAACCTCATTCCATGTAAACCTCATATTTACAATCCAGCCAAGGTGCCAACAAGATCACTTGTCCTCGAGATTCCCTGTCTTCAAGTGGGTATTCAAGATGAAAGCAAATAAAAGAATATAGAGACTTAGGTTCTTTTGAAGTGTCTACAACATAAAACAACTGGAATTCAGTTGATGCCAGCATCGTACGACATCATAACCATGAAAAATACATTCGGATCAAATTAGGGTAGCTGTATTTGTTTATATTTAAAGTTACTAAGACCAAAAAAAAAAAATAAATAAATAAAAATTCACGTAATTCTCTTTCCAGTCCATGAAGACTGGGTGAGACCACGAGAAGCAGCACACTTCACTCACACATGCGAATGCGCCAGCAATTAAAGAAGAGTGGGTCGCATCCACTTGTGTGTCTTGTCCCCTGAGACACCAGGGAGACACGCACCCTACATTAGCGATTCATAAATAAAGCAAATGGCGCAGACATCATTAGCACACTTGAACCTATCAGATGATCGTCACCAGACGGTCGCTGCCAGCTGAACTTGATGGATGGCCAAAGTCCTGTTCAGTTGGTGCACTCTGTCTCATACATCCGTCCCAAAAAGCGAAGTCAGCTTTCATTTCCTGTTTGCTCCAATGGACTGCGACCTCCTCCGTGTCCCCCATTCAGTTAGGCTGCTTCAAGTGGCTGTGAGGACCAGTCGACAGTTTTAAATAGATTTACATCCGCATTCTCAAGCGAGGACAGTAGCTTGGGCTGACAATGAAAGTCGACAGTCGACAATTCAAACAGTCATTGACTTTCGTGACCTTTGATGGAGCCAAAGACTAACGATCATCTTTGCTGCAACTGTTGTAATGATGGATATAGTTTGCTGCGAAGCCTGGTGTTTGTACTTAGAGCGAGCATCAAGTCCTCTGCACACATCATCATCATCATCTTCATCATCTTCATCATCATCATCATCATCATCATCATCATCATCATCATCATCATCATCATCATTATTATTTGCGATGGTAGAGCTGAAGAAATATAGTTCGCTTAAATCGTTTGCTGAACGCCACAAAATGTTTTGCGTGTAAAACAATCGATTTTTGTTAAAACTGTCGGCTTTTTTAGCCATGCAGAACTGTGCTCAGATGTCCCTGAGATATAGTTACTCATACGCATTGTGTTATGTTCCCTTCGGTGTACGTTATGTCGAGTTTCTATGTCGAGCGTATTAACGAGAAATAACGCTAAAACCACGTGACCTCGCATAAAGAATCGATTTACCGTAGGGAAGAGGAGCACGGTGTTGTAATCATCTTTCAGGAAGCTCCTTATTTCTAACAGATCTTCACTGATTACCTTCGATCGATTTTACCCCCCTGTCCCTGTTCTTCACTGTTAGAGATTTAGTTTTAGCATTAACATTTATTTTCTTTCTCTTTACTGTTCTTGTCTGATATTCTTATAGAAGATGACAGCTTGTCGATCATACTAATAGGCTGCATATGTTGCTATTGGAAACACTACCTAGAGCATTCAGGTATTCATTAATTGAATCGAGGAATAGCCGGGACTGTCGACCATAATGCTCGCGCTGCAGGCAACGGTATTAATGTTACCTTTCTGTAGAATCGATGAGTACGGTTCGTCCAGCAAAGACAATTACCTGGGTGCAAACAGTGCTTATTTATTTATCAGGAAAAGTTGTAATATCTGAAACTTTTCTCTCAAGCCATCCACGAACATTACTATTCAGGAAAAAGCTAAAAACACTATCTCCCTGCTAGTTGTAATGCTAAAAGCTAATCCTGAAACACACAATGAAATGTCTGATTGTGTATGCGATTAGCTGAAGACAGGAGGGATTAATCCTAGCTAGAAGCCTGTGCAGCTCGTGCACTCAATGCCCTCGTAACAGTGTGAAATTGCGACAAGCTAATCTGAACTAATGTGCAGCATTGTTGCATTCCTGTCATCTTCACGAGAAAAGGCCTTTACAGAACAGGTGCGTGCAATACTCAAAAGCTCATTCATTGAGTGCTTTATGTTCTGAGCCCTCGACTACTTTCACTGACATCTTAAGCCAGCCTCACATCCCGCCTTGTCAACACCCGGCTTTCTTATCACTTTGAAAGTTGTTTGCTGTCTCTGTGACTGTTGTAACGGTCTTGAGATTTTCCACACCAGTCAAGAGTAATTAAACTGTTATATACCTTTTATTTTTGTTGTTCCTGTCGTCTCGGCCAAACTTAAATAGGTGAACACATCTACCTGTTAAACATTATTGACAGGGACATTGTTTGGGTCAGTGACAACAAGCAGCATCAGCAACAATAGTTGGTAAGTGACAAATGTCTTGTCTCTTTGTAAAATTTAGACAGTCGTACTCTGCATAATTAAAAACTTTCAAGCTTTGACAGTTGATAACACTTTCAGAAACATCAAAAATATAGGAAAAATGACAGCCGGCAACATTTTCTCTTGCTTTTACCAATCTCCAAGTCATGAAAATCGATGGTGTGTTTTGATAGAAAGGTCCAAAGGTTCACAAAAAGCACCACGATGTGTCTGGCGGTTGAAAAGTTTGTGAATGCTGGGAGAATAATAGCTGCTCGGATTAGCAGAGGAAATTCCTGGCGAGAGGCAAAGCCACTCCATCGACATGCTGTGTATCTGCTGAGTGAAACATTTTCATGGTCTGCTCACCACTCGACATTCCGATAATGAGTCAGACATTTTTTCGCCTGTCCGATCACACTGGACAGTTGCTAGCTAGACATTCCCATCCCACCCCTGTCTCTTAAGCACGTGCAGAGAATTAAACAGCATTTGGAGGAGGTTATCTTTTGTTTCTGCCAAAGAGGATTAGTGAAGTAGTACAGTCTACTTGTCTACTTGCTCGTCTGTCTGGTCTGTCTCACCTGTGTGTGATCGTGGGCTCATACCACTACACCTGGGTGTGACCCGTGTTCGGGCCCATACCATTATACCTTGGCTTCGTGATGGGACTAGCAAAAGCATGTATCGGCTCAGAACATGGCCGACCCGCTGCCCTAACCTTTTGTCGATTCTCGAGGGGCTTGACGTTTGCCGAGCCCATGGAAGGACTTTAAAAATAACACCTGGCATTCCGCGACTACAGCGCGTGCAAGATCGATCTATACAGCGCGCTAAACTGCCGAGAGTATTCTCGAAGAACCAGTTCTAAGAACATCGGTTAAAACATGTTTTGAAAATTCTCGTCCAGCTGGTTTTGCAGAAAACTGACAGAAAGAGTGCGCTGGCAATTATTTTCATTCCTGAGATTAACCTGAGTTCCTGGGTTATTTTAGTTTATGAAATTAAAGGGGGTGAGGTCTGAGGGTTATGACTGAGCCTGGTAGTCTTTGTAATAAATATCGGCAAATTAGCCGAGACTGTTCGCTAGAATAAGACGAGTTCAAGATTAGATATGGGCGGATAACCAAACTCCGATATTATTTTAAACGAGAAATCATGAAAGTGACTTATTTGCCTGCTCTCCTTACAAGAAGCCTCATAGAAACACCACTAGACACACACAGACAAACCCACACACACACAATTTGCATGCTTTCTTTTCTGAGTGACTGGAGAAGAGATGAGACGTTGGTGATCCCTCAGGACAACTTAGTTACCCCAGGGTCTACTGCAAAAATTTCAGGTGAAGCAAGATAGTTCATCATAATCCCCACATAATGCTTAGTTCTTGCTTCTAAGGCTAGTCTATCACTGTGCGACCCAGTCTAAAGGTAGTCGGGAACATGTCTGACCGTCAGTAACAAATATTTTTTCATTTCTGTACTAAAGACATCGGACATAATTTGTTGTCAACTCGGTGTGAAGAAGCTGTCCCAGGAAACTTCTACAAGGAAGAGTTTGACCAGGGTAACAGGATTTTGTTGCAGAAGCTGATACTTTCTTGGTCATTCATCGCATTTGACTCTTGTCATAGCTGCCTGAACCCGTATGAGGCTAGCCTGACCTACAGGTGATTGACAGCGCTTACAGACGGAAAGGTCACGCCGTGTGATGACCTCTTTCAGTTGTGACCTTTCTCACATTTGTCTGCGCTGCGACCATCCAGTGTTAAAATGGATGGACCATGTGTGTCCCATGAAAATCAGACCACAAGTTCTATCAGAATCAGAAAAAGCATTATTATTATTGGAGATTTTTCACAGCTCGAGATCGTGAAATAAATGAGCAACTGCTTGCGTAGTATCGCACTCTTCAGGTCTCAATAAATAAAGGTCCTTCATAACCGTCCAAAGATCGATTTTCAATTATTATCATATCAATCTCACATCGCAAGAGCGCCATCTATTTGCTCTCCCTCTACTCACCCATCCCTACCCCTAGTAGAAGCTACCCTACTCGAATAATGTGCTTGTCCGTTAAAATGAGCCGTGAGGTCAGTTTTTAAAACTGAACCGTACTTTCTTCGGACAACGAGCAACTTTCTTTGCCTCTTGTGGCTCATCGGTCAGCAGCAGACGAATAGAGCTGTTTACTCGTTTTGTTTTGCTTTGTATCAGATTTTAGTAGAAGTGAAATAACCAGAACAAATGGGTTCAGACCTAAGTCTCTCAGGAGACTTCTTTAATTTTGCGAAACGGAGAACTGTCGTTTGCTTCCTGTTGGACTGCCAAGTCCTGTTTACACAGAGATGCTTCAAGCTCGAAAGTGAGTGAATGGCTTCTAGAAATAGTTCGTTTGTTGACAGGTCGTCCGTGGGATGCAGCTCTCCTCTGTCCGGCCAGCTGCTGAGGAGAATGTAGAAAGTCGAGGATTAACTGCAGCACCATCCGGATCGAATATCGAGCCGCCGATAATTAACTCATTGTCGGTATCATGTTAAGGCCATGTCACACAAAGAAAGTTTCTGGTAAATCTTGGACTTCATCGATGTGATCGTCAGTCACGAAATTTTCTTACCTACAAATAATTTGACATTGAATGAATCTGTCATCTATGTTTCTGAAGAAGTAAGTGCATCAATATTATTATCTTGCTCAGCGGGAACGAGAGTTTTAAAAGCAAATAAATGCAAATCACTTTCAAATAAGTGAGTTTAGCTTGTTACAAAATATTAATTCCCATATTCTGTTCCGTTCTCGCCTTTGAACATAGCAGTTCCTATCTAGGATTAACAAGATTAAAAACTAATTTCTCGTGTCGGTTTGCTGATTGACTAACACCAGACATAGGGTGGGACCTCTCCATTTGGCTGCGGCTTTTATTATTGTGATACATATACATGTAGGTTTATCAAAGTGTGCTTTTCTAAATAAAAATTATTATTATTATTATTTAATGTTACTAATCATTTTGTTTAACAAACTAATAACAGCTGTATGTTCACAACTTGGTAGCAGCTTCAAGCTGAATGTGTCTGATGGGTTAATCTTGAATTTTGAGATATTTAGAGACTTTAGGAAAAAAATATCGTTGCATCGACTTAAAAAAAAAGGAGAGATTTTTGTAAACTCAAGGATGTTAGCCTCGTAATGTACGAGAGTGGAACACTTCTCCGAGCGCCATGAACACCTCCGTTTGACGCGCAGGCCGTCAGGTTGACAGGTTAATTGATGGCGGCCCTGTGCTCGGTGGCGAGCCGCCTTTGTCCTCCACTGCACCACTGCACGAACATCCGGTGCTGGCTTCAGATGTACAGCTACGGACATCGATAAAGCTGCCTGAAAATGGCGTGAACTGAAAATTACATGCATTTGGCCCGGAAGAGTAAAAGCTTTGTTCAATGCGCATTGGAATGCGCAGAAGAAAATCCCTTGTGGGCATTACCATACGACTAGGACCCTAGCTGTGCAGACAGGACTAAAAACATTGCTGAGTGCTCTAATTTTACAAACAGACACAGAACTCCAACAGTCAGCCAGGATGAGTACGATCCGCAAGCAGGGCATTCATGTGACCTATGGATCGAAGGTAAAGTATCGTCGAGGGCAGCAAGATACCTCCAGACTATCGCAAGAACACCGAGAGGCTCTCCTTGTTTGAGGATAGTCAAGTTTCGACATAGCTGGCAAGAAAACCAAGTTTTTTTCTGTCATAGAGGGACTTGAGAACACAGAGTCAAAGTCTGAGTAGCGGGTTTCCAGGGTACATACATAGCTCCCAAATACATGGGTTATGGCATCTGCTACTTCCGGGGCATTCGATGTCGACATGTCTAGCAATATGACACTGGTGACTTGGAGCAATGTGTGTGTGTTTCTTTCAATTGCAGGAATTCGTGTAGCAACAAGAAGTCCATATAGTGAATTGGTGAAAGAACACAGAATCTTCCCCTTTCCATTGACTTCTTCTTAAAAAAAAAAACGTTTAAAGCCAATTGTGCAATTAAATAAATTTTATTTGATAAATATAAATGCGACTGCTATGTCCAGCACAGTAAATTTGCATAACTGGCAGTTTCTCGAGCTTTGTTACTCAGTCACTGTGGTAAAGGCTTGCCCATTCGGCGCCAGCTATAGTGAATATGAATATTTTTCCGAGGCATCAAAAGCTTCTGCTGGGTGAGTTAATTATAACGAGGTTAAGTCTTTGCCCTTTGGGCAACATGTAGAACCCAAGAACAAGATCTTGTTTCTAAAATTATAAAGTGGGTTCCAGAACAGTGGAGGATGTTTTACACTAGAAACTGTAATTATAAAGCACTGACAAACTTGCCCTGAGGCAAAGTAACATGGAGTAGTGCCTTCGGTCTGGACGTTTCTGATATCTTCGGAAACAAGACGCTTTTCCTTGCGTTCCCCATTTTTCCCGGGGGAGACTTCTTATTCTCCCTTCATAACTACGACCCAGGGGTCAAGCATACCCGAGTTTCATGGCAACATGTGTATGTTAGGGCTTCTTCTGTCAACAGACTGCGTACGAGATGAAGGTGCGAGACAGGAGCGGTCACTCCTGAGCCGTGGGCCTGACAAAAGAAAGAGTGATGTCCCTTGGCAGGGATTTCGATGATCTATTCTTTTTATATCCATTCGACTATTATATGTCACCAGGTACTGGACGCAGATTTAACCTCTCTAATCTTCTTTGCATGAGGTCACCTCGCAGCTGGTGTCGTCGTGACCTGGTAAGACGAGTTTATTAGGGTCAGGGTTCACTGTTGCACGAGCTGGTTGCTAACAACAAGCAGTCAGCTAAACTGGTCATAAACATTTTAGCTGGGTGCTACAATCTAGTTGTGCCACTGAATACTTGACCCCTGGACTCAGAGGAAAACAACCTCAAAAGTCAATTGAAAATTGTTAAATCCTCCTGCCTGGGTTGAAAAACAAGTGTCCGTATACAGGTGCGAGTAGGGATTACTTGTACACTCAGGTATGCATCAGTAACTACATGCGGGTATGCATCTGTAACTGGACACGGGTACTAGTTTCTGCAAGCATACAAAGTTAATTATTGATTTGATGTCTTATTTGGATTTATATGTCGATCACTAGTTGCCTTTACATGGTTCGCACCAAATGTAAACCCTTTGTCAGAGTTCTCGTACTTGTCTCTTGTGGCCTCAACCAGGTGTCAGTTAACCGAAGTACAAAGGTATTCCCCCACCCTGCCTATCACACTAGACTGCTATGTAGGGCCGGTGTTTATTTTCTTTTCGCCAGCAGCTGCTATTGATTCCTGGAAGCTACAAACCTGCAGGTGTGTTTTATTCTGTTGACAGACGCCGTTATGTTAGTGCAGTTTCTTCTGTTTCAATGCCCAAAAGAGTTGTTATATATAGTTTGACCTCTCTGCACCCTGACCTGTTAAAGGAGACGGCAAGTGGATTAACAAACTGGTTTTAAATGAAAGATACAAATTTTCATAAATATATCGGTTTACAGATATTTCTGGGTCTCGAAAGAACAGTTTACTTATGGCACCGATCCAGGGTGGTCCACAAAGGCCACCAGTCAGTACTCCTTCGGGAAAGGAAACAAGCTGACCCTAGTGGATGACATAGTCGGACCCCTTTGACCCTAGTACCGAGGGTTGCTGAGGAACTGCTGGTGGTTTGACAGACTGGCCCGTGGGGTTTATGTTTATGTATAAATCATGGAATGTATATCTTGTAATCTACAAGAAGCACAGGAAGCTTGCAATCTGCGGAAAGATATAGCCTGGGGTGGGGAACCTCCGGCCCGCGAAATCATTTGATGTGGCCAGCCAAGGCAGCCGCTGACGAGTTTTTCCGTTACAGCCTGTCTTCTCTAGGAACTTTCTAATTGTAACATTTACTTTACAGACTCCAAACAGTTGTTTTGTTATATTTTTCATAGGAAGAGAGCATAGTTTTCGTGCACTAATTACAAAAATGCGAATTGTGGTGACTTCAGAGGACAGCAGCGCCAGGCAGGCTGGGATTGTACAGTTGCACAGTTAACACACTGTGGCCAGACTAGAGCTGGACCAGACATAGCAGGTTAATTATTAAGTAGATGAGTTTGTATGGCGCACAAATGAAGTGAGAAATGTCAACATAGACCTTGGTTAAAAAGTTCTCAACCCCTGGATTATGGGAAAGATTAGAACAGCCTTGGGTTGGTTGCCACGTTTGAGGGAGAAAATCTGTTTTTAAAAAAATTGCTCCCAGTCCAACTGTCTTCAAAGCAGTGACTGTCAAGGAGGTTCACTCAGTTTTGCAATGACATTCTTCTCAAAGGTACTAATTCTCATCCTCTAGGAGACAACGATGTCTCGTTTAAGAGAGGTCAAGAGGTTATTTCCCGTGACGTCACAGAAGTCGGCTCGCTGATTAGGCAAGATCTCATTGGTCCTATCAAGCTTGAAGCCCTCGTATTTGTAGCGCCTTCACTGACCTGGCAGACATCAGTTAAGGTCACTCCACGTATGGTTGTCTGAAGCAGAAATTGATTAAATTTATTCCGCACTTAGCAGATTGATAACAGCTGTGTGTTATGTTACCTTGACAACAACCGCCAGTCTTAACTCACGTGTGACTCGGAGTAACCTTTAACAGTCGATCATCCATTTTCTTGCTACCTACACAAAAATTGACAGGTAGGAAATATATGTCAAACAGCCAGAAAGATCAGGAGTTCTTCTACTGTCTGTTTATCCAGTTTATTTCAAATTCTCTGTTCTACTTCCCGGGCATGCTGCAGAAGATTCGATCAACAGAAGTTCTCGGCTGTTCTTTTTTTCCCCCCGTTGTGTATGCATTCTTTGAAGAAAGTAGAAACGAATAATTTCTAAGGATACGCATGCTTTCTGGCTAGGCAGTTAGTGCGGTCAAGGATGTAGTCAACAGTTATTCCAAAACACATTTCAAGCACCATGTGACTGGGACGAGGTGACAGTTATCAACAGAACTGCTCGCTAGCTGAGCTCAGTCCGTTAACATTTACCACATTCCAAGGAAATTACCAGAATGTTCAGTGAGGCGCCTGATATGCCGTTGTACGACTACTTATTTCTGCATTTTGTGCCATTTGTATGGATTTCCACATTTTCATTTCTCTCGCTGTCTCAGCCATGAAAGATGGATTTCGATCAGTCGTCGCTTTTGCTCAAGACTGCCCACAAGGCGCTCTTTCTTCTTTATGGTGTGTGCGTGCGTGTGCGGGCCTGCACGTGCGCTCGCGTGAACCGGCCGTGACTGTCGCACGCAGCTCAGTTCTGTTTCAGCAGTACGGCTACAGACACCGTTCGCGTGTCACCGTTTGGTCTGCAGCAGCAACAGCAGCAGCACGTGGGAAATACAGTAGCAGTGGAAGCAGCAGTGCTGTAGCTTGTAGTAACAGTCGCAATCGCCGTACTGCAATCTTCGTCCGACTGCAACATCGATAGAATCTGAGCGTGCGTTAACTAAACGAGGCAGACTTTACACGTTGCCTACATCCTGGCTCCTGTGCAGATATATTGCGAGGACTTCGCGAGGGCTTTAGCAGTCATTGCAGTACCAGCATGCTGGTGAGCAGCGACGTCTGAACGGATGCAAGGGGGTTAAGTTTCCACAACTGGGCATTTCGAACAGGTAAGGCGTCGCTTTGTCGGAGTCCTGATGTGTGTGGCAGCCTGTGTTATCTTGGGCGGTAGAACGAAGCCACAGTACTGGTGGAGCTTTATGATCAAGGCTAATTGGTTGCTTTAGGAATTCTTTGCTAAACGAGCTAACCAGTTAAATAGGCTTTCACCGTGAAGCTTCATTATATTATAACATCTACTTCAGTAGATTATGGGAACAGATGCAACTGTTGAAATGTTTTAAGATGTACTTGTGTCATTGAATATGCCACAAATGGCAAAAATGAATACATGAATATAAAATAACATAAGATGTTTACATACCTCAGCTAAATAATTATGACCCTGCTTATTATCGTATGTCAGGATATAAGATACAAAGCAGAAATTGTTAGGAGAGGAAAGAAGAAATAGCTTTTTTCTGCAATCAGTAAAGGCCAAAATTTATTTCTGACCATGGCAATGTGCAAGTGGGTGATTTCTTTTATATTTCGCAAGCGCCTCTGATGTCGCCTTCATCAGGACGCGCAGCGTCTGGTGGGATCAGCCCACAGTGCGCTGGCAGATTTACGTTCACTAATTTGGTGTCATCGAGGACGAGTCGTGCACAGTTACAGAAATTACCCAGCCAGCCTGCTTGATTGTGTGTCTCGCTGGCATTTGCCTTCTGCAACGCTGACTGCTTGGAATAAAATCTCAGCGCCAGTCCATCGTCTGCGATGACGTCACAGAAAGCCTAGGACGCAATGCGCAGGTCAAGGTCAGGTAAATAAACCCGCAAAGTGAAGCAGGGTGACGGTTAGAGTTAACGGTTAAGCCTCCATGACGCTAAAAGATTGCGAAGTTTTGATAGCGGGGTGGATGAAGAGGGCTTTTGTTTTGGCGGGTGTAGAGCAGCGCTCCCTATGCCGACGGTGATAGGATCGTTTTACAGCAGCTCGACCAGCATGCTTTTCCCCTGTTTGATCGCTTCCTGTAGCGGCAAACCTTATGCAGATCTTTACACTATGTACGATAGATTCCAGGAAAAAAAACAAACAAACTGTAAGGAACAGGGCTTTGAGAAAATTGAAAGTGAACTGCAAGATTTCAACAGAACATTCAAGCCTCGATTAACGAGGGACGTACCCTAAGAAATACGTCATTATGCGATTTGATCGTTATGCGAACATCACAGTGTCAACACAGTTGTTTATGTATTGTATTATGTTTATGTATGTACAACCAGCGTGGTTTACCACTAGGCGATAGGAATTTTTCACCTCCGTTTGAATTACATGCAGACCATCGTTGACCCCAAAGTCATCATGGGGCATATAAATGCAACGGTCAATGACGTACTAACCCTGATTCAAGACTGAGAAGAGTTTTAAACTTTTTAAACATCTGATATTTGTCAGAACATTGTAAACAACCAAACTTATTATAGTCATACCCTGCAAACTGCCAGTTCTGCATATTTATTGTGCCGGACACAAATACTTTTAGCCAATCGCAATGATGGTAAAAGCTACTAATTTATTTACAGAGAATGTCTAGGGAGAGTAAAGTTCTGCATGGGTTTTGATCAGTCAACTACATGGACTTCTTGTTGACACACTAATCCCTGGAATTAACACAAACAAACAAACATCTCGCTGATGAAACAGCTCTTAAGATACAAAAGAATCCTTTACCACAATTTAACTGTAAGTTGTTTGGCATATCTCGTGTCACCCCTGGAAAGGTCAGGTTGCATCAGATGGCTACTGTCATCTGTCACACTTTCTGTCAAGCTCTTGTCTAGTGCGTGTCAAGCAATCTCGCGCAGATAGGAATGAGACTGAGCATTGAGGTTTGAATCCCAAATATAGCCTTACTCTGAGCTAACTCATTGTTCTTCGATTTCTTATGCCACACTTTTTTCTGAAATCGAAAATCTGTCATTCTGTCGTTTCTTACATAAACGCTTGTTTTGTATACATCTACTCATTTACAAACTAGAAATCATGCAAAATACAGAACACAGAACGTATTTATAACGAGAGACACAACGTAATTACACAAAATCTCAATTAAGCCAATTAAATCCACATCATTTGCGTGATTCCGCTCTGTTGCAACCACTAAATTACTTCCTACCTGACACAAAACAGTTTAAACACCTCTGAATTAGCCACGTGATATGCCTCGCCATTGGCAGTGATGTCTGAATTCGTCACATGATATGGTTCGCACTTAGTGACTGGAAATTTGCGACTTCTTCTTTAAACGAGGTAATAAAGGCCCAGAGGGTCAACAGTAGAAACAGATGCTAACTGGTATGAGCTGTGAAACCTGTATTTTGCTGCTAACTGCGCACGCGCCAAGCCTAGTGTGTTAAAGCGGAAGTAGCCTGCGGCACCAGACGTCACTAAGACGTCACGTCACTGGTCGAAGAAGCGTCACATGTCCGCCGTTTACGCGTGATAACCGTGTATTTCCTCTCGAGAACAAGCACGCGCATGCTCAGGCTGATGTCGCGCACTGAAGTAGAACAGGATCGCCATTGAATGAACAGGGTGTGGATTAATACTATCCTGTCTGCGCGTTCACACAGCAACACCAGCTGTTGTCGCCCTCGCAATGGCCTCCACAATCCTCGTCAGTAGTAAGTATTAACCTTGGCCTCAGCTTTCAAACAGAGTTTCAACGGCTACCTGCCTTGGGACATCGCAAACTGAGATCCGTTACAAGAATGGAAGAAAATGGAGATACGGCTTAGTGTGGGTGCTTAGTGCTGCTTCATTAACCCCTTGAGTTAGTTTGTGACTAGCGCTGTATCGTAAAGAAAGTTTCTTTGTTACCTGATTACAGGATCGAGCGATTTCTCCGAGGGAGCAAAGGACAAGAGTAATGTTGACTTAATGACCCCCGAGTTCTTCCTTTGAATAACTGCAGCTAGTGGGAGGCCTAGACACTGACAGAAAACTTTTGCAGCGAATGTGGAAGTGGATGGATTTACTAGCATTAGGGAGCGTGTATGCTATTTTTTTTAGCATTTCTCCTGAGATTCTGAGAAAATAAGTCCGAAACAATTCGTCACTAACCGAAATAAGTTGCGTGTCTGTTCGAAAAACGCTATATTCTTTTCGCTCGTCGCCAACTGCTTTTGATAGTCGAGGGCTGAGTTCAGTGAGAATCGCGTCAGCGATCACGTGGGGCTCAGCTGAAACACAAGATGACTTCATGCTGAGTTTCTAGAACTTCTCTGGGAAATCGTTGTGAGAGAAATCAACATCTGGCACACAGTGAGTGAGAGGATTACCTTTCGTGCGATCCGCGTGAGCAGCTGGCAGCGAGGATGTCACAGGTGGAGCGACTGGCCTCCAACGGCATGGAGGAAGGGGCGGAGAATGGGGAGCTTCTGTCCCTCAAAGACCATGCCGAGTACCAGGATGACACCGAGAACCCTTCCCCTCGCAGGAAAATTTCGGCGTCTGGTGAGTGAAGTTCATTCTCCTAATGCCTGTTGTTAATCGCGACGTACAGTATTAATATGTCTAACTTACAATATGGACCTTGGCTATTTTACGAGCGCTGCTAAACAATGAGTATATACAATGTACATATCAGCTTTAGACACGCTTGAGAGAACAAAGGGAAACAAAACCCGCTTTACATGCACGCGCGTGTGTGTGTGTGTGAACATGCAGAAGAGATTGGGAATATCAATGTCAGGTTGCACTGAAGACTTGATTCATAAAATGTTGTTGTCACGATATTTTGGAAAAAAAACTTTCCTCCATTTATTCAGAATCGAATATCTTCTCATTTAATCATGTGCGGACTGTGTTATCGTTTTTTAAATAAAGAAATTTACTTCACTACCATGTTACCAATGGTAGACAATGTCTATCAGTCGTGGACTTGAGATTCGTGCAAAGTGTTGATAGTTGTAGCATTTCCATCAGTGATGTTTGTTCTCAAAGGTTTATCTCTACTTTATTATTTTTTAATCTGTGTTATAAGGTTTGATAAAAAAGTAAAGAAATAAAACATAACATAATATGTAGACGCGAGATTAGTAAGGTTATATTCAGAACAAAAGGTCGTTTGTGTGAAGCTCGCATGTTGGTGTCTACACAGTGACTAGTTCGCTCATTCATCAGTGATGGCGGTAATAGACGGTTGCCATGGAGCGTGCCCTAGACACGGTTAGTCGGGCACAGTTCACTCCCAGTCGGATTATAAGGCTAGGGCACCTATACCTTCCCCTTTCATCATTCAGGTCGTAGAGCAGAGTTCACAGCCCATCTGTACATATTGTGTATATATATATATGTTCAGAGTACAAAGGATAATGCAGGCGGTGTGCACGTGCTGCACTTCCTGTAAGCTTCACAACAGTGCGGAATGATCGTTCTGTCGTGTACAGTTGCAGTTTAATTGCACCCGAGGAATACCGTGTCCAGTGCACGAACCTGAATACATCAGCGCCATCTGTCATCCTCTGCCAGTGGACCGCTCCGGCCGGCGATAAATTCAACACTATTTCATGTTAGCCGAGATGGCGATGTCAATCGATTCCAGCCGATAGGACAGGAACTTTTTCACGAGCGGTAGGATGGGTGGATGATAGTGTGTTTGTTTGTTTTGACCACTCACGTGCTCGGGCCAGCCAGACCATTCGTCAAAAGGTCCCTGGCGACGGTCCTCTTTTTGGTTGCTAGGCTCGCATCGTTCATCATTCCTACTTACATCAGGTTTAGTCCAGGAGAAGATCATTAGGCGACATTACACTCCATCACCTGTAAGCTTCTCGGCATACTCTGGTGGCCGATCATTAGGCGACTGCTGGTGAAGAAGCGAGGTCTGTCGTAACGGTATGTGAGCACGTGACAGCTGTTGAAGGTCGGTCTGGAGACCTCGCTACCCAGGTGCCACCGGCATCTTTCGCAAACACTCGACTGTATCGATTGGCTACCTGAGCAGCTTGTCAGCCATGCGTGATAAACAGCTCTAACATTTCTGTCCGGGTGGAATATGGCCCCAGCCCACTGCTTCAAGATTTGTGCAGCTTTCTCGCGTGTTGTGACAGGCTGTTAGCAGACATTGATTTATTTATGTAAAGTTCATCTTCAATAAGTCCTCGTCATTATTATCATTATCATCCTCATCTATGATCATTGAACCTAGAATTTCAAGACTCGTGTTTTTTTTAATTTGTTTCCTCCTTCATTATTCTTTTTTATTTGTACTTCGTATCATCATACGTGAGTTGCTGACATATGCAGGTCTTTGCACCCCATTGGAAACAAACCAGAGCACAAACTGAGCACATACAGAACACATACAGAACACATACAGAACACATACAGAACACATACAGAACACATACAGAACACATACAGAACATACAGAGAACAATAATATAATGCACAGGATCTACCAGTGTCATGTAACCCGAGAACTAACATCCTTGGTGGAAGGTGGATTAATGGTGGACCCCTAGGGTGATCTCAGGTGGCCCGAGGACAAAGGACTGGAAGGAAGAAGACTTGCCGTGGGTACCAGAGTCGTTAGATCTCGCCAGGGCTCGAGGTGTGAAGGGGGTATGAGGCAGGCAGGATTTTTTTTTCCACTTTGTTAGGTCTGGACTGGTCTGTTGTGCTCCCTGCCTAAAAAGTGTCAGTATTCAGGGAAATGTGATCAGGACAATCTTTTTAAGACCTTAAAGCTGGGATAATTGTACACAGGTACACAATACCATTACACGTTTCTTTCTCTCCGTCCCTGACTCTTTAATTCATTGCCGTATATCTTGCTTACTTGTTGCTGATTTTTATACTCACACCTCCCCTCCAGCCGTGAAATGGACCGGTCATCTACCAACTAGAGGAATTTAGTTTTGTCTGTCTGAATTTCTCTCTGGTGTACACAAAGCGTACACTCGTGCATATTCCTTCACACACACGAATGCATATATCGTCATCAACAGAAGCCCTATCCGGAAGGACCGGTATACCCGAGTTTACAGACCACTGTTTCTCTCCCACCCCACCTGTCTGCAGCACCATTCGCTGGTATACTCAAGTTTACAGACAGTTGATTTCTCTCCAACCCTACCCTTCTACCCTAGCAGTACTTTATTATTTTACAGCTTCACCATCCACCTCCACCCGCTCCCTCTTCCATCTTGTCCTCAGAAGCTTTTCATCATGGTCGGCGGCCCATTTCCAGCAGCTTTCCTCGGGGAATCAATCATCGGTTCCGGTCTAATGACCCGGCGGGACCGCTGTCAAGGTTACTAGTGCATCTCTTCACGAGCTGCAGCGGCGGTTGACAAGGATGCAGCATTGTCCCAGTCACATGGTACAACGACGAACAACTGCCGCTGTGCTTGTAAATACGATTGCCATCATCTCGTTGTTGTGAAGCCCTCACCGCGCCTGCTGCTAAAAGCCTCATTCTAGAGACTTCCACAGCAAATAAGCGGCATATGGTACGTCTCCGCGGTCACCATGGTAGCGAGTAAACAACATTGACCTCGCTTGTGTCACGTCACAGTTCCCGCCTTCATCTTTTGACCCATTCCCTCCCTCTCGCGCGCGCTTGTGAGCGTGTTTGTTCGCGTGCTTGTATGCTTGCATGTCTCTACATGTGCGTGCGCGTATCGAGTGTTTTTATGAAACACGAATTCGGACAGAAATTATTGTTTTAAACATCAAATTTGATTAACGGCTACTGTTTTTCAACTATCTAAATCGTGAAGAATTTTTTCTCGCGAGACGTTACATGATGAACCTGTTGGTTCAAAGCAAGCACGAGACACAACAAACAGAAAAAGGGAATATATGAGGGTATGTAAGGGTCTGTTTACTTGAGAGCAAAGTGTGTCAACATCCTGTCTGGCCGGAATGAGGAGGGTCGCGGTTATTCTTGCGCGTGCTGTATGACTTGTTGCGTCACAAATGTTCGTTAGGGCAAAACTTCCATGGCCGCGGGGAAATCAGTGGCAGCAGGATGCTCGCTTGGTGACTGGCGGTAACGGTTGTTTTTCATGCGCCATCACGAGGGAAATTACAACGGTTGCTTTTTCGAGCGGCAGCATGGAGCGTGCTGTAATGTTCACTACCTCCCCGGCGCCAGCCACACCGCTACCCACCCCACCCCTAACCCTTCACTGCTACTAGAGAAGACATCCGGTTTAGCAGCAGGAAGCGTTTTCACGGGGAGACGTGCTGGGTGGCTTTGGGTCACAAAATTTCCTGATAAACCTGGCCGTGAAAATGGTCACCTCTTGGTCCTACGGGAGATGGAATATTCGACGGTCGGAACCATAACCCGGTCATTTACAAATCATTTGGACCGGGTGCACAGACGTCTATGTCAGCTTCAGGTTTCACATTTAGAACAGCGGGCATCGATTCCGGCTGTCGATTGTGGCGGGTGTGTATTATTCCTGAATTCTAAACCCTCGTTTGTTTTTCCTCAGTCGCAGAACGGACGGCGGCAACTAGAGCTTGACCTCATGACCTCAGTACTCTCCCTTCTGTCTCGTGCGTCTGTTTAACCCTCGCGGCCTTAGCAACCGACGGCATCAGCATGGATACTGACGCTACTGCTGTCTGGCGTCTCTTCCCGTTTCCTCCGTATGAAAGAACATAAACGAATTTAACAGTCGAGTTCCTGAGGTAAGGGGAGCGGTAAGACTCGCAGCAGCTCAGTTGATGGTCGTGTCAAGCGAAGTAATGACACATAAAACACCTGTTGTCTACACTGTCTTCCCGTCAGGTGTCGCTTGTTACGCGTTTGACAACGAAGATCAAAAGTTAAGAGCCGCAGGCGGTGAACAGGTGTGGTGCACAGGTAGAGCGTTACTGATGTAACGGTCCACACGGGGCTTTGATCTTTTGTTGTCCTCGGGCAAGCGCGTGACAGCCTGTTTCTACTCCTTTGTAGTGTGGATGTCCTTGCTGCAGGCTAGCCAGAAACTATACAGACTATATAAACTCTGTAATGAGGATGCGAGAATATGCTGACACACAACTCCGACAGCCAAGCTAGAGCCTGGGACATGCTGACTCCTCCCTCTGCAGCAGAGGGATTAGGTTGTGTAGTGAGGAACAAGCAGATAAAACAAAAAGAATCTGTAGCCGAGACTTCACGAGGCGCTACCTTGAAGGCCTAGTTGAGCGGCCGACTATGGACTGTCCGTATACACCTTACCATGGCTTGTGGAGATAGTAGGGACATAAAGCGACAACACAAACACATTGGATCAGCATGTTCGTCACATATTTTGGAAAGCTAGAATACAAATGACTTCTAAAGACTCGTTTAGACCATTACTTGGGTTCAGAATACTTGAAATAGAAAAAAGTGTTCGAAAACAACAACAAACAACAACAACAACACGTGAGCTGATGTCTTCTGTCGAAGAGCATTCTTAACTGTGGATGTTTGACCTTCCTCTTACTTCACGTGCCGAAAAAAAACTTTATCAAACATGATCAAACATCGTCCATATTTGTCATACAAGAACAGTTTTTAGTTTCTTTCCACACGACTTCTAGGTAGTGGAAGTACTTACTCATGATGACCGCAGGGAATTGACAGCCAGAATGAAAACACTGGGCATAGGGGGCTCATTCGTGATGGCACGCGAAACCAGTTGCGAGCTAAAACTGTTAAATTGTGGCCATCACTATTTATAAGATAATTATTCTCCCATTATGCGAATTTCAATTTTCTCGCGGTCCTGCAACCTGTCCCTTTGGTAAACGGCTCGTCATGGTGCAGCTCCATAGGCTGCAGGCCTTGCGCAATGTCCGTGCATAGGACAAGATGGTGGATAGTCTCATGTGTCATCAGTTACGGTCCAGTGCACAGCTGGTTGTTTATCAGCCTCGCAAAACCCAGTCTCACTGCCCTACCCAGGCGTTGGTGATGAGGAAATGAGGGGAGGTGTGTGTGTGGGAAGGGGGCGCACTCAGCAGTAAACAAAGATTATGTGACCGGCCCTGTATCGTAATTCGCTTAATTGTCCGGCCGTATCTGTAGCTGCGAGCGACTGCTGATCCTGTTGGAGACTAGCAGCCAGCAAATCGATGTTGCTTTGGGCTGATGCACATCTCTGATGTAAAAGCTTTGAGGTTCTACCGACATGAGAGTTGAGACATCGAGGGCTTATTGTTGAACGCGGGATCGAGATACAGAGGACTGGCTGATACACTAACGGCTTGGTGAAGGAGGATTGAGAGGCTGAACGACTGATGAGAGGGTAGTGTGAGGATTTTTTGTGGACATATTCTCCTCGAGGAATAAAATAAAACTATGAGGCATTGCAAGATTTTAAGGACTGACTCGTTGGTAATAAGCAGTCACTGAAGGGATGTGAGTAGACATCAGAATAGATACCTGTATAAAGGTCAAGGTAAAGGTGCAGTTCCTGCCCCTAACAACCTTTGTGACACACCAAGCTAGGGATGTCAAGAGGATGGAGCCACTGAGGACTTGGACATTTATTGGCTTCATTACAACCTGCAACCAAACCCAGGCTGTCGTTATTGCCATCAATCACCGCCACGAATATAATTATATACATATACGAGATACTCTTATAATTTGCTATGCAACCTCTTTATTGCCACTTCAATTACTGTAACTTTCTATATATATATAAAATGGAATGAAAGATTAAAGGAGGATTAAACAGACACACTTTCTCTCTCTCTACTTGAAGGCAGAATAATCACAACTGTTTTTCGAGCGGTCTATCTGTAACAGATGGCTGTCCAGTCGACACAAGAGAACCGTCTATGGCCACACCAGGAAGGCGATTATTCCCCTTCATCATCCTTCGTCTGCCTGTCTCTGGTGTCAGACGACCACAGCTATTTTTAGTGCACACTTCATTGATGCGTCGAGGGGTAAAACGGAGGTTAGGGATAATGAAAACCATCTTGCTATTTCCTTGCTGTTACCGGGGATGTGGAGTGGCTAAGAAGTTACATCACCTGCACGGATAGCTAACATTTGAAAGAACCAGCATCATCGATTTCTTCCTTCAACAACAAAAGAAAATAATCACTACTCATAATTACTTTTACGTGCTAACATGTTCTCCTCCAGAACAAACAGTCTCTCTATTTGTGGACTTGAATCAAACATGAATGAGTATTCTTAATGATATATATATTTAAATTTGGTCTCAACGAGTAGCACCACTTTAGTGCAAAACCACCCATGATTCAGGTTAAATTGTATTTTCACACTCTGATTTTATTTTATTTTTGTTTGTTTTGTGACGTACAATGTAAACAGAAATAGACAACATTATATCTCCTTCATAAATTTCTATTCTTCATCGGATTGTGGGTGTGTGGTAATTGGTGTTTTATACTGCCAGCAACTAAGGCTACATCACAGCAAGGCAGGCAGCCCTGAAAACAGATACCACAGACAGAGAAAGAACAGTGTGCCCGAGACGAGAGCTGAACCTAGGACAACCAACCTTCACTGTAGCGGGGACAGGCGCTAACCGTTGCGCCACCGGGCCGCCCTCTTCATCAGACAGATTGAAAAAAATATGGAAGAATTTCCTACACCACCCACCTTTCCCCATTAAAACTGTTAAAAGCAGTCGGGTATAAAGTTCTGACAAAGGTGACATTTTCATCTCATCGCAAAACTTGGAAATACAGTCTGTCTGCATTTAAGGAAGTGTTGGGCCGTACATTTGCTGCAGAATTATTATTTAGCATTGCCATGGTAATGCAATGGCGGCCATAACGATCAGCACAGCGTGAAAATTTATATTATGTTGCAGCCATATATATTATGGTCCTCTCAGTCTGCGGCTTCTTGTCTTGTGGCTAGCTAGTCCTGCTTAAAGGGCCGTTAGGGATAACCCACGAGCGGCGACAGTTTGGCGGTTTTTAGCAGCTGCCTCCCTTGCCTGTTGCTTGGCATTTCATAACATTTTCCTGGATCGACCCGAGTCCCTGCGAAATTGTCGATGTGTGGCTAAAGTGCTTTTTCATACAACGGTTTATCAAAACGATATATCACAGCAATATATCGCAGGAGGAGCTGAGGTAGAAAGTCAATGATTACAAAAATCTTTCTCCATAAATTTTATCCTGACATTTGAGTATGCTTTTGCCTCGGCCATCCTCTTCCCTGAATGAAAGCAGCACCCTCACCCTCCAAAAATCGACAAAAGACTAATTAACAATTAAAAAGCTTTGATCTTTTGTATGTTGAGAGAAGAAAAAAAAAATAAATAGGCCGCATACAGAGATTTTAGTTTGGTTGGAAATGAGAAATAGGCGCTGTATAGACAAAAAGTATTGGACTTATTTTTATTATCAGTTAACTGTCATTCTCAGATTCATATTACCTGGGATTTTCCGTGAAAATGTTTTTGCCCGCGAAAGTCACGGGGGGAGGTGAGAGGAGGCGGGTGGAAACAGTCCCGGAGTTAGAGCATGATTGCCATCCTATACCTGCTGTTCTGAAAGTTGTTTAATTTGGTCCAGAGTTTCAATATACCCATTTAGCTGCACATAAAATATTCTTATGGTTCACACGATCCATCCGAGCATCCATCAGCATTACAGTTTGGATTATAGATGCGATTCCAGGTGTAATTCCTCGGTGGCCTGATTCTTTCTTGAGACTTAGCTGCAAAAGGTAAACATCTTATCCTTGACATTTACCTGGCGTTCAGTTCCAGGCAATGTCTCACCTGGAACGTGTTCCCGCCTCTCTGTCTCTTTCTGTCTCTGTCTCTCTCTTTGTTATCTGGCGATGGGTGGGTTTGGTAAAGTGGGTTTGTCTTCAGTCCTACTTTCTATTTCAGGTGCGATCGACAGGTAAGTTTACGTGTCTATTCATAGGGGATTCATCTGCGTCAGCATTTTCCCCCCTTTCTGTCCTAGTCGATGAAGATTTAATGTGTTGCCTTGTCATCGTGGAAGGGTGAGATGGGCGCAGCTTCAGCAGGAAAGGATCGATTGTGCTAGGTTCAAATCTCGTCTCGGCCTCTCTCGTTCTTTCTTTTGTCGCTGCCTAGTAGTCTAAATTTCTGAGTCGCCGTGAAGTACAAGTATCCACCACCACCCTCTGGTTTGGCCTGCCTGTGGATAAATGTTCTCGTAGCTGTTAGAGAAATGCACATCCTGCACCATGCGCTGAAGAAAACGAAGAGAAAAACTGAAACCAATTCACTAGATACACGCAGCTCGGCGTTGCACCAGGAGCTGCTGTCCATGGACACCTTTTCCTGTAAAGAGTGGAGCGATCTAGACCATGAATACTATCACAATATTTGTTTGGTTCTGCTCTAGAACAGACCAGTATTTTGAATTGAAACGGTCGGCACTTACCACCGACAGAATGAAGTTGTCTCCCTTTAGTTGCAGGATGCTGATGAACGGCGAAGGCTTCAGGAGAGAAGAAGCTGTCTATGATTGTGGTTTTGTGGAAATACTCATTGATAAACAGTTTTTACTATTTTTTGCTTTTTAAATTGAATGCTGCTTCTCGCAGACTTGGCAGCTGTGTTTTGAGCATTAGCAGAAAACATGGACATTGTTATCGCACAGTTGTCTGGACGACGGATGCGCAGACATTTCAGTTTCCCTGACAGACAAAAAAGAAAAAAATAATTAGATATAAAAAGCAAACACAGGAAAAGTAGGGGTAATTAGTGTTTTATGCCGAGCCGGCAACTGTAAACAGATGCCACATACAAAGAAAGAACAGCGTGCCTGAGACGAGACCTGAACCCAGGACAGCCAACCTTCACTGTACTGGTGACAGGCGCTAACCGTTGCTTCACCGGACAGCCTGAGGGAAAGGAAGAGAGATCAAATGTTAATCTTTTTGTAATAACAAGCACTTCATGAGGTCAAAATTATAATAAAAAAAGATGAAATGATGACAGGTGTCGCCAGTGGGACGAACTGCGACCTTTAAAACATAATTTGTACAGAACATGTCAGACACATTTGTTACATTAGTGGGCTGGGCATTTGAAATATAATTTGGTTTGACTTCAGTGTTGTAAGGATGTGATTCACTGTATGTGGTGTGCCAGGCTGACAGTCATGTCCGGTCGGATGTAAAGATCTCATGTTGAAATTCGAAGAGGAAAGAGAAATGTACTTTCCACAACACCCCGACCAACCTCACAAGCTTTCATTTGTATTACAACTGCTTGTGATCCTCGATAACAATGTCAAGGTCGCGAGTACGATCATTGTCATGACCCCCAGTATCCTTCCACTCCACTTATATTTTCTCTCATTTTCATTGAATTTAGTGTTCATCTACAGCCTAAATAAAGAAAATGAACCTATCATTGTCCTACTGTAAATAGCTAAATATTATATAAATCAAAATGCTGAAAAGGAAAGGCTAAATTTCTAGCATAGTGCAATAACAAAAGCACACAAAATTAAAAGATTTTTCCTTGTAATTAATCTGTAAAGCAAACAAATAAACAAACAGAATATCACACTCACAGGACCAGCCTCTGTAGACTGATGAACTCCAGAACTTGCCAAAATCATTCGCCTGACAGGATGTCCATTGACAGCTAGTCTTTTATTGTGATACAGCTTTGATCACTTGGGCTTTCGTGGTGCTAAAACCTTTTAGCAAAATTTTCCACCATGATCATACTTGGCATGGTGACAGACAGGTGGTTGGTTTGAAATAATGTGTTTAATGTAGCAGCCTCGTGTGCAAATTTACACCTGGAGGTTTTTCTTTTGTTGTTGTTTTTTTAAACACGTAAAGGCGAGCTTACCTGTTGAAGTCAGAAGTCAGCGAGTTATTTAACCAAGAGAAATAATTTTCGGCCATCGGTTAAAATGAAAGAAGTTTTGATGAACTTCCAAAGGTTTGCGTGCTTGTTTGTATGTGTGTGTGTAAAATATTTTTACAACACATTTCCCCTCTTTAATGAAAGTCTCATTGCGTCATAAAAACAAAGAAATACATACAAATATACACAATAATAAACATAGCACACTTACGTAGACCAAAATAACAAATATACAAAGACAAAATTACACAGCATCAAAATGAACAAGGTCTTGGTGAGGTGGAGAAAGCTTAGTCTGAACATTTCTTGAAATTTTGTTTCATATGAACTTTTAGGGGAAATGCAGTTAAGAGTCTAGAACCGAGGAAGCACTGGTGGTCAGGACAGAGGTCTAGAAATATTGGTGGAGCAAGACAGGCTGGAACCAACATACTTATCATCATCACCTCGATCGATATTGTTGCGACGCTTGGGTCCAAAATCCAATCTGCGAAAAGTGTAGCTGCTGTTGTCCTCATCCTCTTTACAATAAATGTCAGACAAAATAAAACATTTCTAGTAAGCATGCTCAAAAAAAAAAAAAAAAAAAAAAATCCCATGCAGCCTCTGTCTCATTCAAGTCGTCCATCCACAGACCGAAGTACCGCGGACCGCCATTACCGATCGATTGTGTTTGGGCTGCCATTCGCTTAGCAGACGATACTTTGAGCCCGGTTTTCTTTTTTATAGAAATTGTTTAGGCTGACACTCAACAGCTGACATATTGCTTCGACGCGGGTTTGTTGTTGTTGTTGTTAAATTGATGTCAAGATGGCGCGTGGAGCGGGCGACAGTGACGTCACAGTTCCGGACGTTGACTGTACGTTGTGGACGTCGTTCAGAGCATCATTGCCGATCCTGTAATCTGAGCAGTTCGTCTTGTTTTTATTTAATCTGTACAATTCATCTGTTTTTATTTAATCTGTACAGTTCGTCTTGTTTTAAGTTTTAGTTTGAGAGTGCGTCCTTACCCAGCACATCCGGACTGAAATAAAAGAGAGAAAAATGTGTACTGACTGCAAAGAACTTGATATATATTAATATATATACATTTATCAGGCAAAATTTTAATCCGGGTGGTAAAAGTGTCACATTTTCATTCCGTCCTAATCAGCTCGATTAGGCGGGGGAAGGAGTAGTGAGTAGTCCGCACCTGTGACTCATTTGCTCCTCAAGAATTCGGTTAAACGGTGTTAGGCGGAAAATGTTTCTTACAAGACTCACCTGCTGCTCATGTAGATATGTATACACTTGTAGGTGGCTGCAAAATCATGTAGACAATTGTTTACGGTGGTAGACAACATCAGCCTGGTTTGTACATATGTGAAATCATGTCTAGCAGGAGACAACTATTGCCGAAATCTTATCTCAAACACGCGGTATGCGCAGCACAGCTGGTGACAGGTGACTTAGCTCTAAAGGTGTGAAATTGTTGGAACTGCCTTCTGTGAACCTGGCCGTGGCACCTGGTCACCGTGGTGTCACATCATGTCGGACAAAATGGATGAAAACCTACGAGTGTCATATACTGTCTCCTGTCTCAGCATCGTATCTGTGGAGAGAAGGTGGGGAAGACAAAATGTTTGATATACTATAATTACAATACGCGGACGAAAATACACACATATCTACTTGAACTTCCGCTTTCTCTGCCTTACCACTTTCCTGTGTGAGCTATAATAATAACTCCAGTTTTTGCGCCATCTTGTCATCTGGGATGCTGGGAAATGCGTCCTGCTGGTGTGTAACAAGTTTTTTTTCGACTCGGTTACTTCGCGTACTCGTTCACATAATTCATGTAAATTTTTATTTTATGTAATAATATATGTACACAGCATTGTCCGTAAATTGTGCGCGCTGTGAACTTTTAACATTCGGTTAACAAAATGTATTTACTCTTAAATAAACACTTGTTTTGAGGGGATAGTGTAGGATATCACAGAGGGTGGCGCCGCCTATGCAGGAGACTGTTGACAGTGTAGGAGACTGTTGACCAGGCCATTGTAATGGGCAGATTACTCTTGGCCGCCAGAATGTGGTTACGTGTATCGATTGGCCAAAGCTGTTGTCCTCGGCTGCCTCTCGTCGATTGCCACTTGCTTGAGATTTCAATGCCGCAGTCCATCGGCATGCACGCGCAGTGTCGTGTGCACGAGTCGTCAACAATCTTCTCCTCATTTATCAAGGGACACACACACTTGGACAACTGCAACAGTGTATGTCAGAAAAACTTACATGCGTGACACAGACCACGCGCTCACATGGATGGAGCAGATCACAGCTTACATCCTTGGCTCCAACCACCAACTACCTCTGTGACACAAGCCACAGACTTGCATTTCCCTCGCTAACCGCAGATTTTCATTTGCGGCGCTGTGCCCGACCCTCGTGACGAGCTGGTGGTGACACTGTGCGGAGTTGTCGTTCGTACACCAGCAGTGAGCTACCGTGGCGTCAACGCCGTTGTTGTGTCGACAGAAACCCGACGAGCTAGCCTCTAGGAACTCGAGCTTTGCCCGTGCAGCGCGTGCGCGCGCGTGGCAAGAGAAGCCCTCTTGGAAATACGAGAATAGTCCCCCTCTTGGCCTTGACGGGGGCAGCACGCAGCAGCAGCAGCAAGCAGCAGCCGAGGGCGTGGGGAGCGCTGGGAGGTGGTGGGAAGGAGGGCAGATTGTTTACAGTCGCTTCGCGTCGGCGATGAGGAAGGTGCCGAGCGGAATCCCCCACTACTCCCCTGCTGCCAGTAATAACGCACGGGGGGAAGGGGGAAGGAGGAACTACTCCTCTTCTTGATGACCCCATTTCCCAGCATCTCTCAACGGCTAGAAGAGCGTCACCGCGCTCCAGTGAAGACCACTTCCGTCGTTCTGTCTTTTAACCAAAAGCGCCTCGCCCTCGTTCAAAGAACACGTAAGAGCGCTTGCAAGAAACGTATGTGCGCGTGCATTTGTATTTATATACGCTTTCTGAAGTCACGTGACTTTTTCTGCCCGCGCGCCTCGTTTACTGTTTGCATCTTCGCCAATAGTAAAAAGCTGCCGAAGGTGTTTGACGCTGACGAGATCATTGGACTACCTTTGTGGATTTCGGTTCAGGGTACCTTCCAAATAGGAGCTGATGTGCTTTCGTGGGAACTGACCATGACGAGGGCAAGACTGATGAGAACCGTTGACTAGCAGTGACCGTGTGTTGTGACAAGGCGTTGGTCCTGAAGCTGCTGTGTGCTCAACTGGACGTGAACGGGCCATGCACGAGCGGGGAGCATGAACTACTGCTGTCGCTCTACTTTTTGTGCTTGCTTATAAATTCGATTCGAAAATAGGAAGCGAGGGGCTTGTAGCGACTGGGACCTGTCGAGCTTTCGACATTCACACAGCTCAAGTGCGTTGTTGACGCAACGAGTGGGCTTTGTGTGGAAACGGTTTTCAAGTGAGTTCTCTTGAAACTTCAACAGTTTGTGGTGATATAAGACGAACTTGATGACTGCATCATCAGAGTGTGGTTGGTCGTTCATCCTGCTCAGTAGTGGGTTGATGTGCGCTTTCCAAGAATTTCACTCTTTCGTGGATTCTCTTCTTTGATGTGACAGTAGAGTTCGCAGTCGGCTGTGGCGGCTCAGAAATCGTTCGATGACACCTGTAATTACAGCCGAGGAGAAATAACTGTCGTTTGTAACCAGTGAACGAAGGTAAGATTGACAGCCTTTATGCTTCTTGCAGCAAGTGGTGTTCGCGGATGTCATTGTGTCGGTTATATTACAGGTGCTCACTAGAAAGGTAACTGCGGGCGCTGATTACAGGTTTCTTGCTGCCTACACTAGTTCCAGATTCCTACACCTGTCTTTAGGACAGAAAGCACTGGTCCCTCCCGTTCTTCGCCGGCAAGGAAAGTTTGAAACAGAAGTTTTGTTGGTATTTACATTCGTGGGAAAGAACTAGTGCACACGACTAGAAACACTACTCTCGCGAGAAAAGTTGAAAGTATCTAGAAAATTAACACCTGCAGGGAGGTCACACGGACTGTTGTATCATCACTTGTTGTTGTCGCATAGAAATCTCAAACATCACCGCCACCAACAATAGCAAGCTGAGAAGTCAAGAAGGCCTGAGGCAGCTTGCGATTGAAATCATTGGCTGATCAATGAGGATAATCTGTAGCTGTCATCATTGACGCCGGCGACAGTCCACAGAGGGTGAGTAGACAGGGAGAGGTTTGTAGACAGTATCAAAAGGAGTATAGACAGTCCCACAAGAATTATACACACTGCTAGCTGTACACAAACTACTGCTAGCTGGACGTGTTGTGACCTCATGCACTAGGAACACCTTCAGCAAGGGATAAAGCCGGAGAGGACTCCTTCCCTCGTCTCTTTACGGACAAGCTGGTCGTTGCTGCTGTCATTGATCGCTGGCTTCTCCCGTGAACAGCACAACACGAAGACGAGCTTCTCGTTCCCATCGTAGTCTGTGCTACATAGAGAGCCGTTAATCGGAGGATTAAGTGCGCAGATCTTGTTGTTTGTCAACAAGTGCGTCGTGTTTGAAACACAAGACCTCCTGGCACCAAGACACAACGCTGGATGGCATCAGGTGTGGGACGACTGTCTTGACCATTTACATGCGGTGTTTCTAAGATTGATAGCGATTTGTGAGACAAAGTTGTAACAAACTTCATTACCGGTCTTCTGGAGGGGAAACAACTCTACATTGTACGGGATTTGAAGGTTTAATTCTTGGACATGGATCATCACGAGGATGCCAGTGTTCGCATAGAGGGCGGACTAGAACTAAAGCACGCGGACTCCAGCAACTCCATTCCTCCTCCCCCGCCGCCCCCCGTGCCCCCCGTGGCCACTGTGGAATCGGATGACCTGCTGGATGGAGACGAAGAGGATGAGAAGCCCGACAACGATGCGCAGGAGGAGAAAATCGTCGTAAAAGAGGACACGGAAGGTAACTCTCGCCTCTCGACTGGTGTTCCTTTCTATGTGAGTGAATTAGTGGAGGTGGCTTGCATTTAGAACAAATGTCCGTTTGGGGTCAAATAATGGCGAGCGTTGAAAGATTTCAATATTTTATACATTGAGTTGGGCATAGTATAGCTTGTCTTTAACTGCTGATTTGTTTTCTTTGTTTGTTGTCTTTCATTTGTTTCTTTCTCTCTCTCTTGTTTCATTCCACGTTTTACTTTCTTTTCGATGTTCCTATTTCTTTCCTCTTTGTATAACTGAATCTGCAATCTGTTTCATTCATCGTCTATTCTCGTGCAATTGCTTGAGTGCACGATAAGAAATAGCAAAACCAACTCCAATTTGGGGCTGCTACAGGTGGGTGGAACTGTTAATATTTTACAAGATTTTACCTTAATACGACCTAGAATTCCGACAGCTCCACTGCACACGGCCCCAAGACGCCTGGTCTGTCTGTCTGTGTGTGTGTGCGCGCGCGCGTGTGCGAGTTTTCTTGAGAGTTAATTTAGTCCCCTAGTGCCCTCGTCCAAACAGCAAAAATCTTATCCAGGGGTCAGGGGAGGTAATGTAACTAGCTGGTTACAGATTAACTGATCTTCATTAAATCAGAAGGTCGGTGAATTGAGGTGATGAGACAACCCGTCCTGCAGGAGCAGGGGTCGTACTTATCAGCAAGATAATCATGGCGGAAGTAGGGGGTTGGTCTATGCTTTCCACGTACAGTTCACTGTGGAACCTTTCATACGCTAAACTATTGCAGAAAAAATAACCATCTATTTATATCGAGACGGTATTAATTTAATAATACAGTGAAATACAGCGCCATATCTCGGTCCTATGGACAGGCTTGTGGCGCTTTAAAAGACATAATAATAAAAATAATGAAACAAATTGTCCTAAACGATCGGAGGAGTCAAGCCAACGGTTAGTTCGCTATGGGGCGTTTATTTTCACTTTCACCAGAATCCATCAAGCGGTGATAAAATCGTAGGAATTAAGAATTGTAGAGGTGTCATTGTTATCAGAATTTAGCATGAGACATGGCCGCACAACTGTCGTGGTCATGTTAAGAGGAAATGACAGTATGTTACCACAAGTCACGTGCTTGTCAGACCTGAGCTGTCGTGCCACCCGTCTCTCAGATTTCTTCAGTGGGAAATGCTTGACTGCTGTGCATTGTGCCTTCTTCTCTTTAATTAAAAAACCTTCAGAAAATGTGGTATTGTGTTTGTGGAAGTCACAAGACCAAGCTCTTTGTGTTACAAAACACGGACACCTGTTATTAGCCTGATTATGGGTATGTCTGTGGGGAATACAAACTCTTGACGGAGACTGCCAGTCAGTTTCTTGGCATTCGGCTGTAACCACTCCACCCCTAATCTTTGAATGAAGCTAATTCCGCGCAGCTTGCTTGGCTGAGTGTGTGCTGTGTGAGCTACAACATCATGCCAATCAGACACCTCGGCAATAAAGGGTTAATGTTGCTCGGTACGATAGCAACAGTGGGTCATCCTACCTCTAGTCCCACCATTCTTCTGTGCGTGCGTGCGTGCGTTCGTGTGTGTGTGTGTGCTGAGGTACCTGGAGCAAGAAAAGAGGTAGAAGGAGCGGGTTAAGTAGATAGACAAGATGGCAGCCAAAGTAAGTTTACTTGATTGTGTTATCCCATAACGAGTGCTTTATGTCCGGGACTGACAAATGGACTCTGGAGTCCGGTCAGTATTCCTTTCTGTGTATGACTTTGCCTCTCCCTCCATCCCCTTCCCCCGGAGTTGTTTACTCTGAACTCTTGATCTTCGATCCCCGTCCAGACGTTGTGTCAAAGGGCATCGGTGAAAGTGCGCAGGAGCGACAGTGTACGGCGCATTGTTTTCATGTGATACCAGACATCAATAAGCCCTCGTGAAGCCCCAGTCGCTTTATGAAAACTTGATGACTGTTAGGATGCGTGGCATTTCTTAAAGAGCAATACATAACCACAAAACAGGAATGATGTTATTGTATCTGACCTTTCCGTATCAGGTCGTTTCCACGAATTTTCGGTAATCGTTACCTACGAGAGATAGCAAGATTCGTATCGCATGAGTTATATTCTATTTCTGGCCAGCAACTTGCAGGCTTTGTATCGCATGAGTGTCCCTCAGCTGCGGATTCTGTGTTTGTAAACCTCACTGAAATATGGAGAGGAAGAGAGACCCCACTTCCCATTCTGAGACAGTAGGAAATTGTAAAATAAACCTATAATTGGAAAAAAAAACTAGTTTACGCGCAACAGACGGGCATGTGCAGGAGTGTGTTAATAATTTTATGAAGACAAAGCAGCCATTGAAAGGTGGACCCCATTCCCTAGAGACCTGGCACTAGATCGACGGTAGATTCTTACCAGTATCTACAACTTCTGTGTGTGTGTCTGTGTGTGTGTGAGAGAGAGAGAGTTTATATCCATTTCTTTTGAAGCATCCCTATCTTGCTGGCCCCTTGTCTTGTTGCTGTATGTCATGTTTCTGGACAACTTGACTGTCATGGTGTGATGTTAAACTTTCTTGTTCTATGTACCGGGCGAGGATGATTCATTGTCTGTTAATCCAGGCGATGCTGAGCAGCAATCTGTTTCTCTTCTTTCGTCCCTCGAATGTTCCTTTTGCTGCAGTTATTGCCAAAGAACAAACGGGTTGGCAGCTTTCTCTGCTGGTGGTTTTAACAGCTTGTACTTCGTCTTCCACGAAATGATGACGTGTCTGCTCGCTGAAAGCTGAAAGTTGCCTTCACAAGGAGTTCACTTGCTTCCAATAATATTTGAGTTTTGTGTTTGTTTATAATCTTTTAATTACTCGTGTCGTATTCATATACCATGTCCTTTTATTTATGGATGTACATAACACCTAAATCGTATTTTTCCCCTGCATTGAAATCGCCATTGAAATCAGCAAGTTTCAAACTAGTCCTGGCACCAAGCCAGTTAACCGTTCACCAACGAGGATGTCGGAGGAAGGGGTTGCAATCCTGAAGTCTCAGGCTGCTTGGCATGGCGGTACACACACCCGCTCATCGATCCTGGTGTGCAGTTCAAGGCCTGAGAGTTTTAAAATGGAACTATTAGCTCTGATCGTGACCTTCTGGCAAGTCACCGAGCAGCAGACAAATGGAATGGCCTTCTGGGAATGGATTTATCTTTACCCGCCTGCACAGGCTCGACAGATTTGGGAATGATTGTTATTAAAACAGCAAAAAACACTTGGATGGAAGTTTTCTTTCGGTTTAAAAAAAAACAACAACTAAATCAAAGTAACGACAACACTGCGATGTGTTCCGGCACCTGACACCACAGATAACCGACAAACACAGGTGTATTCAATTCACGCAAGCTTTTGTTTGGAGATTATGCGGAACTGCGACTAATCCTCTCCAACAAAACAAAACAAAAAAAAAAAAAAACTCCATCAAGAAACAACAGTCATATATGTAGAGGTGAGGCTAGCGATGTTAACGACACTCGCTCTTGTCCGTACTGCGCATGTGCCGACGAGGGTACAAGACAGCATACATGGGGTCACAGAGGTGAAACGCGTCCTTTGGGTGGAAAGGGTAGGGGGTGGATGACAGGCAAAGAACTCGATTAACTGGATGCGGCGGAGAGCGCAATTACACTGTCTTCAGAAGCCCGAGTCTGTGGCTGAGTTGACGAGAGGGCTCGCCTCGGACCCAGACCTCATTACAGAACTAGGACGTGCGGCCAGGCTGATCCCGCGCAAGCCTCGCCATGCGCAGAACGGCGTCTCGCGCTGTGTGCTGCAGGCGGTTGTGCATTTTAATGCTCCACTTCCGGTCGATAGGCAGGAGTCTGCTTTTTTCTGTTATCCTCCCTGACTTGCAGAGTGAGTGGGAACAGTAGGCTGTTCATGTTTCACGTGAAATACATGTGTGACGATTGCTGGCCGGCCGCTATGTCTGCCCCTCACAACCCCTTATCTCTCTGTTTGTATCCCTCAGCACACCTTCCCCCTCCCGCATCTCGCAGGCACCTTTCAGTCTGGCAGAGCCATTTTCACCACTCCTCTCTTTCCTCTCCATTGTGAGTATCTGCAGCACAATGGCAGCCGTTCCAGCCATTAACCGTAGTTGCAGCCAGCCCTTTAACTGCTTGAGTCGTTATGTTATTGGTCAACATGATCTCGTCTGAAGCGCCGAGGCTGTTATAAACGAGAACAGTTAGCTAACAGCAGCTATAACTATAAAGGGAGATAACTGAACTTGAAGTGCTGGCCACATCAGCATAAGATGTGAGTGCAAGCACGAAGTTAGCAATAATCTAGATTTTTTTTTCAAAGCAGACTACATCTTGCAAGGATTGCGAAGAATTACTTGGCATTAACTCTTTATTTTGCAAGAGTTATCGAATCGTGATCCCTTCCTGCACACACGCACGCGCGCATGCAAACAGACAAAATACTTTCATGTGTTAGCCCTCAGACTACATTTCGAGTGTGACCAGTTATTGTGTTTCCCTAGATGACAATACACGTTGCTCAAACTCAAGCTGTCACGTTTTTTTATTCCGGTATCACGTGATCTGTCTTGTCGAAATCAGCGTCGTCATCTGCACGTGCACCAAGTTGTTTCTTGACCTACCCACATCAAAGCATCTTAAAACTATCTCAGACACCAAAGATATAAATGTGGCTTTGACCAAGATGCTCTCCCACACTTCACATTCTTCACCGATGTGTGTGTGAGAGAAGGGGAGGAACTTGCGAGTTCCAATATGTGTCATTCCCTCCATATTTTTTGTCGTTCACTTTTTACTCTTCGTTGCCATTACGATTAAGGTTATTTTATTTACGGCTTTTTACAGAATAGGCATGTTGCTCATACACTTCCCTCTCCCTTAAACAGTTGGCTGGTGGCTAGACTTCGAATATGAGGATGTAGCAGAAGGGTGGAGGGCACTTAGCAACTATAATTATGCTGATTAATGAGTGCGACCTGGTTGCCACTACCGACACGGAAAGGTGTAATTGGCGAACGCCAGGTGTGTGTTTTGACGAGAACTGTCACCTTGAAACTAATTAGAAGCGAGGGTGTGAGAAAGATGTTAGACATAATGCATCCGTTACTTCGGCACTCGTCCTAGTCTCGGATTGACTGAATTGTTCTCTGTTGCTGTGTGACGTCAGAGTGGATGTCGGTTAGGTTCCGCTTATTTCGTTGCTGAAGCTGAATAATATTAAATAATAATAAAAGTGTTCAATAATAATTGTTGGCAGTTGAGCCGGTTTAAAATAAACCAACACAGTTCGACGTCTTCCTCACTTAGATGAGCGTGCAGACCTCCTTTCCACCCACAAGATGTTGTTACAGGTCGAATGAGGGCTTTTTTAATGCATGGTAAAGGAGGTCAAAACACTTCTCTAAGACAGGTTATGATCAAGCCAGGAAGATGCCAGTTGAAAGCTTACATCAGCCACCTGCAGCTGTCAATCATCGTGGCGGCCGGGTGGCGTAGGGAGAAGCGCTCATCTCTCTGTTATTTCCACTCGTTTGCTGTCTTGGTATAAAAGACAGACAACCAACCTCGTCAGCCTGGATGACGATAATTGTGATTATTAACCCCGCACTGCGTGAATCTTGTGTGTTTCCTGTTCATAGAAGGCTTGGCCATAGCTTGCCACGCACCTCGTGACCGCGCAGAAAGCGCGTGAACTTTGGAACTCGCTGGCTGGCAGTTAAGAACGGTCATCAAGCCGTTAACTACAGCAAACTGCGCCGAGCTGTACGCCACACCGTCGCCATCTCCACGCACGAGCAACCTCCGCACATGCACGTGCTTGCTGGTCGATAGCTGCTCTCTCTCCTCAGCACAGACAAGGTTCCTGTCTCTCTATTTCTGCCATATGTTCTATTTCTTTTTTCTTTTTAGAAGTCGCTTAACCTTTGACACTGAGGTACGTTAGCGAGTCACAGTTTAAGTGAGCAGCAGGTGAAAGACGAACCGAAGAAATCAAGACAAAGAAGAGATGGTGGGAGAGAAAACTACGGTTGCTTTCGGTTGGTAGGCATCGACTGTCGACTTTTCTGCCAGTCTGTACGAATGTATACATTCCTTCACTCATTTTTTATGAATATTTTATGCAGAAATGATTTGACTAGTCCATCCCCTCTCTTTGTTCCTTTAGCCTCACTTTCAACACTTTTTTTAATAAATACTTGAAATATGGGAATAGTACGTGCATGCTTTTTCGATATGCTTTTCGTGGCCTTTCCTTATTGTATATAAAGAAGAGATATATATATCTCGAAAAAAGTATAGAAAAATAGAAATCTGTGCATAGAAAGAGAGAGAAAAATGGATGTTGGTCATGTAAAACAAATTCCTATACACCCGTGGTCCTCAAGATGATTCTGTTTGGAATTTCTTGAGCTTGTTTCTTTGTATGCTTAGGGACTGGTATTCCGCCACGCCCCCTGGGTTGGATGGGGAAGGTAAGGCAGCGAGGGAGAGATGGGCACCGCCCTCATGTAACAGCTGATCCCGACGGAAGTAAGGTCCCTAACATCTCTAACATCCCCAACAACCTGAGAAGGCACGGAGACGACCTTTACCTTTACGCCCCGTCGCAGAATTTAAGCCCAAAACGAAGTGTGTTCAAAGCTTGGAGAATCCCTCCCTGTGTGTGTTGCCAACCTAAACACTAACACGATGCAAAATAACAACCCCTAGCCAAGGCTATAGGGAGTTGCCAGTTGTTTTTCAGGGGCTCCAAGGATTGACATAATCTCAACGTATGTTCCTGCTGCGCACTGCGTTTGGTTTGCTGTCTGACCGAGCGGCTTGTGACGTGGGCTGAATTGTTGGCGAGGGTGTTGTGTTACATAGAACGCCAGACCGCCAACTTGTGGTCGTGTCAAAATGACCTAGGAGAAAGTTATGAGATCGGTCAGGTCTGGGGCAGGTATCACCACCGTGCACCTAATAGGTCTACGTGAATTGCATCACTGAAAAGCCGAGGTGAATGCCGGCCTCGTCACGCCCGCCCCCGCTTGTTTACTTCCGACATTGCGTTTCCACGTTTGACATAATAAAGGGGAAGATACTTGCTTTTTGATATAGTCAGCCCCAGTTACAAGACTGATGTTGTGCAATGAAAATTATGGGTGGATGACGGTTGAGGGTTTTCTCTGCAGCAGACAGCGACATATTCTCTTGCAGTCGGCGTGCGCTTCTGGACCGCTGGCCTGCGTTGTCAGTTAAAAATAGCAGGCGTGACCAGTGGTTACACAAATCAATGAAGTGGGTTGTTGGGAACTGAGTCATGGAGACCCAAACTTTGAATCTAAGATTGGCTAGTGGGAAGAGGGAGGAGGAGGCGACGGTGTATTTCGTTTGTGGACGTTGAAACTATCCGCATACGCCATCTTGCCTGGACGATACAGAAACTGGCAAATGATAGTGAGTGTAACATGAGGCAAATAATAACAATAATTTGTTATTTGGTCTTCGCTAATGGTGTTGGACACCACATTTTTTAATGTGTTTCACTTCTTTTTTGCCTTTCATTCCTTACCCTCTGACAGATCAGGTATCCGTTCAATATCAGGCTCGATAACAATGGTAGGTACGATACGATATGCAGGTAACAAACCTGCTGTAGTGGGATTCAGATACCAGTGCTCTTTCTTCTAAACATAAGTGACCATTGTGATATTTGAAATGGTGCACCTCGTGAGTAGAACATTGCTACGCTCAAAATAGGGAGTTGTTATTATTCTGTAATAAACTAAACCCCTTCATCTGTAAAAGTTGGATGTGGCATTTAATTATTAGGTTAAATATTAGGAGGAAGCAGTGGAGAGCATCGCAGTCCATGATATTTCAGATCCTGCGGCTGGCAATCCACGAAACTTACAAAGGAGACGAAACTTTTAGTTGCAGGGTGGAGTGTTTTCACATCATGCAGCATCCAGGCTGTGAGGTCTTTTCACCCCACTCCCCTTTTTTTATTCATATGGGCAAGTAGATTTTTCAGTTATTATCATGTTGTCCTTTGAACAGCCATGTTTGCGGAGGAATGCGTTTGATGTTGACTGTGGTTGTAATCTGAGCAATCATTGCTGCCTAATGTTTCGACATTAACCATCAGATTTCCCTGGAAATGGGCTCACTAGAAAAACTGATTTAATGATTTGTTTTATCTTTGCTTTTTTAACGAGGGATTTGCCACTGAACCTGGCTATTTCAACAACAGTGTTGTACTCTGTCCGCGATGTGTGGGTGTGTGGGTGTGGTGTGTTTTTAAATAAAAGGCTTGGCCACTGTTTGAGACAAACCAATCTGCTTAAGTGCTTGGCCAGGAGAACTTTTACTACAAGATAGCTGTCATGTGACCATATTACTATACATCATTAACATTCGGGTGTCTGCACTAGGATCTCTCCCCCTTCCCCTTTGACATCGGCTTTCTGACCGTTGTCACGTTGCTATTGGTTAGTTCTGTGACCATGTGACGTCACGTGTTCACATGAACTGGCCTATGTAGATGTGAACGTGATGGCTGTCTTCGATTTGCTTGGGTGGTGCATGTACTTTGCCAAGCCACCCCAAAACATCTACACTTAACGAGGCAAATGGGAGATATTACTTCAGGAGGATTTTTTTTTTCTCGGGCAGACATTTCAGTCGGAGGATTACGAGGCGAGCGGAGTCGCATTAGCCGAGCTGCCTGCGTCGATCAGTGGGATAGTGCAATAAAATATATTCCATGCACAGAGATGCCATGCTTTTCTGCTAATATAGGAATCTGCTGTGAGATATGTATTGGCACTAGTGGGTCGTTATTCTTGTTATCGCATTCAATGTGCTGTGTTTCTCTACTTTTTCACCAGAACCGCCATCGTCTTCTGTAATGAACATAACTGTCGTAATGTGTGATCTTTTAAGCTGTTTGTGAGTATTATCAGGAAAACTTTTTATTTACCTATTAACGCCAAAACAGAAGCTCTTCCAAATGAAAAGAGAAAAAAAAACCAAACAAAAAAAAAGAGAAAAGAGATGCACCTACGCACGTGAGCAAACACACACACATCCATTTTACATCTTTTCAACTCTAGACCTTCAACACTTATACACTCGCGCGCGCATACTACCCAAGAAGTACACGAATGTTATCAGAGCAAAACACTTAAAACCTCTTCAACAGTTATCGGGTTGTGTGTGGGTTCCTATTTATTATAGACATGGAGTTCCAAAAACTTTCAGCAGCTCTTTACGATAAAGAATTCTAGACTGACGGCGTGCTCTCGTTTTACTCCTCTCCTTCCCCTGTCTGCACCTTTCTTGTCCAGAACCTTCCGACCAATCTGACACGTCACTTTTGCTTTCTCCGTCTTTTGATTTCATCGTCCGCACCCTGCCACTCACCCACCCTGGCACTGACCCCTAGTCCTCGGAGCGTGTTTTCTCCTCTCATCGCCGGGGGGTTGTTAAGCTCTCGTGCAGTTCTCGATCCTCTCCTTTGCAGTTAAAAGGCTGAAGCTAAACAAAAAAGAGCACTTGCATATGGATGAGCCTGGTTCGTGTTGCAAGGAGTCGACAATGTCAGGGAACAGCAGCTGCCAATTTGGGCCTCGCTTGTTTTTTGCCTTTCAATGCATTCATAATGTTTCAAAAATATCATTGATAAATATTTTCCTCGAACATTAAAGATCTGTTGTTTGCGCTTACAGACTTATTGATAAAGACATTAAAAAGCTATTATTTGCCAATTTTGATCTCATACTCTCGTATATCGCTAGTAATGAGTGACTGTTCTTTTGCTGCTGTTGCTGTTATTGTTGTTTGTTTGTTTTTTGAAGAGCTCCTCTTGTTATTGTCTTCTCTATTGACATAACTGTAACGTCAAATCGTCTTTAAAAAATTATCGTCTTCTACATCGGCTTGTTGTGAAGGTTAGTGTAAACA
Source organism: Pomacea canaliculata (assembly GCF_003073045.1). Classification (NCBI taxonomy): domain Eukaryota; kingdom Metazoa; phylum Mollusca; class Gastropoda; order Architaenioglossa; family Ampullariidae; genus Pomacea; species Pomacea canaliculata. The sequence continues at coordinate 38,256,422 of NC_037592.1, read as the reverse complement.
TCATAGGCATGGAGGTTAGTGTAAACATCATAGACATGGAGGTTAGTGTAAACATTGTGAGGCTCTTTCGTCGGCGTCTCTTTATTCTTCGTCGTCTTTTCGGTCAGAAGGGGCAGGAAAGGGATTTTTGGGGGGAAGGGTAGCCATTTTGTTATTATTATAGTGATGAAAGGTAGGGTTTGCTAGAAGTGTTATTTTTACTGCGCGATGTCATATAAAGGGGGGTTTGTTTGGGTTGGTTTTTTTTTTTTTTTTTTTTTTTTTTTGAAGCGAAACGCATATCTAATCGCTAGAGAAGAACAGAGTGTATTTGTTTACAACATTTCGGGCAAGGAGTTTATCCTGAACAAATTCTGGATCCATTTCAAGACCAAGAAAATGTGATTAAACTCAGACTGGGTCTTGAATCAGAGACCTGCCGGTGCATGAGATTGCGAGTGTTGTGGCTTTTCTCAGACAACAAAGAGCTGCTGAGACGGGCTTACAGAGAAGACGGTTTGGCAACGGTAAGAACCGATAGAGACTTCAGGCCTGGAAACTTCGCACCAGAAAGTTCTTCAGGCTTATTTGTTTTCCTTGGTCCTTAACACCTGGTTCTTTGGTCTGGGTCGGAGTGAACCGTACATGACCTGCGGGGTGCGCTGTTTTTGATGTTGCCGACATCATTCTTTTAGCATTGGATAAGTAATATTTTCTGTTGTTGTGGAAGTCTGTATCGGGAATAAGAAGGGAGGGATAGAGGTTTCTTGCTGAGGTCCTGAGTTCAGATCTCGTCTCGGGACACTGTCTAGCTGTACGTGACACCTGTTCGCAGGCTGGTTGTCGGGGTTTTTTTTTTTCCCGGGTACTCCTGCTTTTTCCTCCTCTCCTCCCTCATCGTGCCAAACCAACCAACACAGATGTAGTCTCCCTTAATGTGCATGTCACAGTTCACATGAGGACAATTTTACTTTAAACTTGTACTTGAGTTCACGATGGATCGAGCTGTCGTTTTATCAAGCTGGTTATTTCTGCTGTTCAATTACTTTTTAGACTAGTGGTATCTACAAATAGATAAACAGTTGTTGATAATTTTGCTTTCCTCATAACTCGCTATGATTTCTTTCGCTAGCCACGAGGTGAAGACGATCATTTTCATTTTTTCCCGCTTTTTGGTTTCGTTTCTCAACGTGTAACCCAGGAATTACCCAGTTATCTTCTTCACAAACGCAAACACAATAAACTGGTGAAAACACGTATGTGCTTATGAACACTAGGCGCCATTCATCGGTGTAATAGCCTGGGAATCTAACCAGTATTTGCTGTTATGGTTGCATTATGGTTATATATCGCATGCTGAGAATATGTGCAAAGGACACACACACACTCGCACACACGCTCGTGCGGAGGGAGAGAGACGGAAAGATGGGATGATGTGAAATAGAGAGTGATGGGGAGACAGAGGGTCTTTGTTCTTTGCTAAAGGCCTACTGAGTGTTTGATTGTAAGTCTGCTCGATGTCTTTCAGTTCGTAGCGACAACTGCTGCGACCGGATTCTGCGATGTCTGTCGTATGTACCGTGCGGCTCCCTGGTGGCCTGGATCATCCTCCTCTGGGGCTTGGTGGCCTTGCCGGCGGACTGGTGGTCGGCACGCAAAAGGCACGTGACCTTCTGAGAAACGACAAACTGTAAGTATTGAAATCCTGGGATGGTCCTTGTTGTCTCCAATTTTAAGAGAAAAAAAATATATATATTTTTTGACTGTAAACGACCATTATCACACATCAGTCCGTAACTTTTTCCTTCTTCCAGCTTTTTTTCCTCCCACCATCCGAGTCTCAGCCAATCATAAAGACGTTTTTCGTGTGTAAGCCAGTCTTTCATTGCATAAAGAATTTCCTTGCTTGTTGCTTGCAGACGAATGAAACTGTGTTTTTAAAGTACCTGTAGCATATTTCAGTTCACAACGAACATCACTTTGCTGCACTGTACCGCAGTGTACATTTTCAAGCTCACGAAAATGGTGGAGATCATAAAGCTTGTGTGTTCATATATTTTCAGTTAAGAGCTAACCATTTATCACAAAGAACCCAATCACCGTTTTTACAGATCCACTGTCATATAATCACGAAAGTGAACAGCAGCGATAAGGGCCCTGACGAGGGCTGACCGAGGGCGGAATGCCGTCATTTACAATGATTTACGACTTGACGTCACTTACGAAATGTTCAGTGGCTGCTTCCTTTTCTGATTCTGGAAAACGTGCTTCATCTAGCCATGCTTAGTCAGAAGCAATTAAAAACAAAGCTCATCTCGAAAAGTGGAAAACACTTTTTCAGCTTAATTGATAACACATTTAACAGGGAAGTCCTGCTTGCTTTATGATGTTCTTGATGATCTAACAATTTGTCCCGACTGCTGCTTAATTATTTAATGATTGAGATAGACAAAGTTCGTGAGCTTTGAATTCATCCTCTCTGTGTGTGTGTGTCTGTGATGTACATGCTTCTTTTTAGGAGGAGGATTGAATTGAATGAGTGACTGACGTTGATGGTGTTTTTCTGTTTCCTGTTAACACAGAAAGCGCTTGATAGTAATGCTCTAATTACTCTTCTGAAACCGTACACACCCACACCGAGAAAATTCTAGGGCACACGCATATCATTTATGTTATCCTTTGTTTATGTTTAATGGTGTTCATGATAGCTAAACATCAGGTAAACCACTTGAAAAAACTAAGTAGCAATCTTTAAAAAGCCTTGTGACCCAAAGAATGAACAGTTACTAGTCATACCCCTTCCAACAAATTGAAACAGCAAACAGTGCTAGAATTACAGAACAATAAGCCTTATCAGCCACCTAAGCAGTCATGCTGAAAGTAATACAGAACTGCATCAGCACCATAGCTGAGGTACTGCTAGCGAGGTACTGAACAGGCTCCCTTCAGACCGGGTAGGAGCACAGTTGAGCAGCTCTTCAACCGCCACATCCCATCCCATCCTAATAGATGAATATCTTCAGCAACAGTAGGACCTCTATTAAAACTTCATACATTTTAAAAAGGCTTTTGACAGATCGAATCTGTCACGACAGGTTATGGTATACTATGTGAAAATTCAGTATGGAAGAAGGTGTCCAAGTCATCAAAACGCTGTATAATAGCTCATTCAGCGTGGTCCTGCTGGATAACCACATGGGAACTATTCTTCACATAACAGTAGGCGTTTGTTAAAGGCAACCACTATCACCTGTGTTGTTCAACATCACCATCATACTTTCATTTCCATCCGTAACTTGTAACCTGCATTTGGATCTGATAGCAGGCACTCAGAACTACAAGACATTGCCAACAGACTGACAGATATCGCATATGGAATGGAGACCAGTACCGACAAGAGTAAAGTCATGATAATTGGCAACGGATATCTACATGAATTGGTTATAGATTGAAGAGGTAAACAGTTTTAAATACGCAGGAACCACCCTTTCCAAAGCTAGCAGCTCTGCGACTGAACTCATCAGGATCGCACCGCCAACAGCGGCAGGCTGGACAGGGTCTAGTGTAAGCATAGCATCAGGTATACCGCAAAGTACAATAGTACAAAATAACCGACCTATAAAATTGCTCAAAACTTTGGTCAAACGTTTTTCCACATTTAATTGTCCGGTTAAGCACAGCTTTTAACTGATGTCAGGTTTTTTCAGCTTCTGGTTTTGTATGTGGAATCCCCAGGTTGTGGTTCATAGAGTACACAGTGACCGGCATTGTGGTGTCCATGTTCGTCCTCGGCACATGTTTCATGGTGGCTGGTCACCTATCGACGGACCCCACAAGCCGACGGGTATTTAACTCTACCTCCAAGAACCGATGTGGGCGAGGGTTAAATATGTTTGTGAGTATGAATCAAAAACTTTAGTAAAGTTTGTCTCCATTAATCTTGATGAAACAATACAAGCACACCAAGCAGATCGAAATACAATACATGAATAATTCTTGGCAGACGGAAAACGGTGATAGAATGTTTCGTTGAAATTCTAGTTTTTCTTCTGCTATACCAGTTGTTGTAATTAAGCACCTATCTCAGACTCTAACACCTATAGCATTTCGTTTCCCTTAATGAGTAATAACACATCCCTGCACCTTTGTTTACTTGACTCACCTCTTATGGCTAGAATGTATTACCTAACCTTGACTCTTCACCTATTAGTCATTTTATTTAGAACAATGCATCTGATGACAGTTTTTGTTGTTGTTCATTGCATGTACACAGTTATCAAGGTTTGTTTCTCTGTGCTAGCTGCTGGGGTTCATGTATGTGCTGAGCCTGTGCTGGATGTTGGCGTGCACACTGTTGAGCACACCAGTCGTCCTCCTAGTCCTCATGTACATCGTCACAGCCATGCCTTTGGAAGATGGCTGCTTCAACCCCAGTAACTTTGGTGAGTATGGTTTTCAAATATTTAATCCACTGAGTGTTATCTCTCACTGCTAAAAATTAAATCCATATTTTTTCCATAATGTTTATTTTAGTTCTGTCAGCATTTGGAAATGAGGAGTACGGTGGATGGTTGTAAAACCCTACATTAAAAATCATGATACAAGAAGTCTAAAACCAGTGGACCTCTTCATTGCTGCCAAGAAATAGTGACTATGCAGCAACATCAGAGAATTCTGTCAATAGTTTTACCAGTTTTTTAACTGATAGCATGTATATTTTGAGCTTTTCTTCATACTTGCTACATTTGTTCTTTTTGCAGGATTTCCAGAGCGAGAGAAAGTATGCAGTGCCTCTGGTGAACTGGATATTTTCAAAAACCATGTAAGTTGGTATATTTCAAAATTTTATGTTTGTGTCTATAAGCTCTTCCCCCTTATCTCTTCTCGATCTCTCTTACCCACCATGTATCCTGAACACACAAAGGTAATTAAAAGGCCTATGGTTCTATGCACAGTCTAGAAATATCTTAAGGTGCTGTAGACATGCACCGAATTAGAAAGTGGATCTTCATGGAGTATTATAATTGCTGCACAAAGCAAACTTTGTCACTCCAGACTGCACACCACTGGAAGTGCTGTAGAGTATAGCCATGGAGTCTGCGTGTTCAGGGATGTTTTGCCCATATGACACAGCTTACTGGTGATAGCACTTGATTGAAGTCAGGAAGGATACTGATTAACTCCCTATATTAGTCATACATGCAAGCATGATAAAACATATGACTTCTTAAAAGATATGTTAAGGTAAATAGTTGTTGGCCATCTACACCCTTAACTTGAAATATTTTTGCCATGGTATACTGCAGGCCAAGGACGTGCTTATCTGCTATAGCGTTGGTCTCCTATCTTCAGTCATCATTGTCATTAGCATGGTAAGGATGATGTGACTAACTCTTCATAACTTTCTTGGCCATTATGGTTAATTCATGAAAACTGGCCTTATTAGGCAATTAGGAACTAAAAATCATGATAGGATCCATTGAGATTTACCAATAACTTCTTGTAAGCAGTGTCTGTAACACTTCTACAAGAAGTCTCAAAAAATCTAAACTTTAAAAGCTTGTCAAGAGGGATTGAATAAGTAAAAATGGCAGTGTACATTTTCTGTCTGGAAGAAGAATTACTCTGTCTAAAACTATGCTGGGAAAGAGCAGTGCATATTAACTATTAGTGACTGAATAATTGATGTGATATTTTCAAGCCTTCCTCCGTGACATTGATAATGTGTCCAATAAGTGAAAGGGTAATCCAGTTGAAAGTTCTCCTATGATCAGTTACTGGAAAGTTAGCTGAATATATTAAGTAAAAAATAATAGTTGAATAGTACTCTGTCCAGTATTTGCAAGAACAAACTACAGGTAGTGTTCCATAAAGCGGATCAGTCTGGTTACAAATTTATATACAGTTCTACAAGATGTATAATGCCATGCTGGATACTTGGAGATGCTAGTGTCATGACAGCTGTATTATGCCATGTTGGATACTTGCAGATACACTTCCTGATCTGTGTCAGTGCAAACATCACACATCTTCGTGACAACCGCTTTGCCACACTCAATGCTTACGAAGGGGAGGAGATAAGGAACTCTAAGCACTCAGTCCTGGACACCAACATGTAGAAGGGTCTCTTGGTGATGACAGTTTTATGGCACTTTGCCTGAAAATAAGGATAACTCCAGAAGCTGAACTGATTGTAATCTGAGTGAATCATGTTCATCACCATGAAAAAGGCTGGCAGGATTGTTTTCCTGATCCTAAGGGTGACTTGGTAATCAATATTCCCTGCTGCTACAGCAGAAGTCTCTTTTTACCTGGAGTTAATAACTACAGTAACCACATACTGCCTGAAGCATGGTAAAAACCTGTGGTCTTCGATGCTAATAATCTTATCAAGCAAACGATGGGCAAAATCACAGAAAATGAAATATTTCAGTGGCTGGGAGGAGTGTAATCCCAGCTTGGCCGGTCGCTGTATGTTGCAGTGTGGACCAGGATGAAAGGCAGCTTTTCAGAACATTTTGAAGGACATAGGATGCACAGTGGAGATGTTTATCTGATATTTTGTACATAAAACAGTAAAATATTTTAAGGATTCCAAGGGCAGTGAAAATGAACATTTAGACCTAACAAAGAATCCGTTGTGTTTAATCTGAGACCTGTTTAGGGTCTCTCATGTCATCATGGTCTTGTTCTTCATTACTCGGTGTGGGTTGGGGACACAGGAGAAAAAAAAAATCAATTACTTTCAATGCTAGCAGTCTGGTAGGTGCTGGTCTACATGCAGAAATTTAACAAGGGAGCTTCCACCAGCAGTTCCAGTAAACTATTCTAAATATTCACACAATAGCATCAAAATAGAAATGATAAAAGTGCTTGTAATACATTTTTACGCCACAAATGTTCTTGAACTACTAGAAAGGTAAAGACGTAAACGACAGAAAAGAACATGCAATCGTGGAAACTGGGCATTTTACTCTCTACAATTAATTTATTTTAGCAGACATCATTTTTTTCCTATGATAGTTTTGTGGTCCAGAAAAAAAATATTATCTGTCATTCACACTGCCCTAGGGAAGGTTAGAAAGAAAAAGGATTAAAGGTCGACATGCTCATCCAATCAGGTTCAAAACCCTGATGATTGTGTACGTTTTAATGTCCAGTTCTTCTCTGTGGCTGTGCAATGCTTGTAGTGGTACTTTTCAGCTGTTACCATCAGATTGTTGTCCCAGTTGGAGTGAGCAGAATATTGTTGATTCCACAGAATGTGACTAATTTTTATGCATTTAAAAAATATTTGGCCAATATAAAATGTTAAATTCTTTTCAAGAAATCAAATATATCATGTTTGCCATTCTATCTCAACTTGAGTTTCCTGGTTATGTTTTGATGATAGGACAAATGCATGTATTTTTGCTTATTTGTAAGTGGGGGAAGGGGGGAATCATTATTTTATTTCATCTATTTAGTTTTGCAGTGACATCAATTCATGTTGTAGTCCATCAATTTAGAATCCATGTTACATTTCTACTAAAGGGCATCTTTTGCTGCACTTTTTTTAGGTGCAGGAGTGCAAAGCATTAACAGCCAACTTCTTGTACTCAGAATCTGGTGTACATGTTGAGTGTTGTTACAGTCACTTGTTTTTTCAAAGTCTGAGTTTGGTCCTGCGTGGAACAGATTAAGAGCAAATTATGCTCTTTACTTTCTTGGAAAATGTCAAGTCTGTATCAAAAAAAAAAAAAAAAAAAAAAAAAATCTACAAAGCGATAGTACTGATGATACCTGACATTGGGTCACAAGACAGCAGCATGTCTACAGGAGAAATATTTCTCCCTGTATACGCAATTAGCACTATGTTAACAGTATTGTTCATATGACAGTGTGTTGTTTTACATTTCGTCAGTTACTAAAATAGACTTTCTTGACTTTTACCAGATCCTATTCACTCTGCATTTAATTACAAAATATGCAGCATTTTGGGTATGTAAAAATAGTCATTTATTTTTTCACTGTGTTAAAAAAAGTAGTCATGTACTGTCTGTAAAGTTATTTATTGATGTGATTTTACCAATGAAACGCTGCCCTTATCCAGTTATGTACAAAGAATAATACATTCTCATGCCTTATGTTGAAGCAATGTAATCCCAAAATTTAGAATTTTTCTTTAAATTTTCTGACTTCCATCATCTAACACTGGCAGCATGATTCCCAGCGTGTGCCCCTTATAACTCTGACACCAAATAACATGAAAATCTCTTAGATTGTACAAGTGCATACTTTTTTTTTAGGACTTTCATCTAATGGACAACATAACATCATGGAGAACAACATTCACTCTGGTGTATTTCTAAAAACCTATTTCAGTCACAACTGCTGACCTGAAAGGAAGTTATTTCATCAATGTGTGAGATGTCCCATGCGATGTTGTTTCATAATGAATTTTAAACTTTTGGTTTTTAAACAAATATTCTTTAACAATTTTTTTTTTCATTGCATGTATTTGTATCCCTGCACAATTTTAAGAAGTTTAGAGAGAGTGGAAGTGAGCTATGAACAAGTCAGCTTCTTCAGCTTTATAAGAAGTGAGTGATCATACAATAAGAACTGCTTTGCACAAACAAAATGGTCTCTGCTCTGTGAGACGTTGTTAAAAGTTAGCTTTCTGAAATGTGTGCATTGTCCTAAAACTGTCTTTATAGCACTTTGCTTAACCAGCCATAGAATATGCTGCATTCTTTTGAGAAATTTTAGACAAGATTCCTTGGACGGTGACCTAAAACTTGGCATTCTGGTTTTTTTTTTTTTCAAATTCATCTCAGCTAATGTTTTAAAGCAGAATTCAGCATGGATAGCATTAGCTTGTTTGAACATATATATATTATACAATATTAAAACTGAAAAATAAAGTCAGGCCTTAATTATTCCAATAATGTGAAAGAAGCACTGTGAAGATATTGCCTCTATAATGAATTCTGCAGTTCATGTTTATGATTGGAAGCTAATCTTCATGCAATTTCCTTGCCAAATTCCTAAAATTATGAAAATGTGAGTGTTTAAGTAATGCATGAAAGAAGTTTAAATAGTGCATAGTCGTCACACACAGGCATTTCTAACAAGGTCACTGGGATCGATGCAAAAATCGCTAATTTGCTGAAATAAAGTCTTACTTGATAGGAAGTTGGAATGTCTTGTCTGCACTATGTGTTTTATAAAGTCACTTTCCCTTCTTGGGCAACCTATAACCTCATGTATCAAGAGTCACAAAACATTTGTACAAGAGCGGAAGAGTGATCTTGTCAGGTGAAAAAATCCAAAAGCTTGTGGATTGTTAGTATATACTGTGTTCATTGTGCTGATCTGTAACATTAAAAAACCACTGCTTTATAGACCAGAACATACATAAACATACTGAAGCCTATTTACTGTGTAATTCTGATTGTTAGTGTGCTAAAACCCACAACTTCCTCAACAGCATATAAAACATCACAATGACCGAAAGCCCTTACAACTCAATACCATTAGTTGTAATCTATCCAATCATTTTTCTTGCTTCTATATCAACTAGTTCTGATAGTAATTTGAACTGAGCTCTTCCTTGATGTGAACTGGTTCATGTCAAGTGGGATAAGGTCAAGAACAAATGGAAACTGTTTACTACTGATTTTTTAATGCATCCAGGCAATTTTTTTTAGGACATATAAATATGTTCTCATCCTGGTGCTCTCAAAAAGTAGACACATAATTAAATCTGACATTCACAGCAAAATATAGCTTATGAAAACAAGGGACCTCATAGGTTCTCAAACTTTCAGCAGCTTGATGGATTTTGCTAATGGAGTCATGTGTAATGTGTTGTATTAAGATCCACATTTTCTTACCAAACCCACTTTCTTTACTTTTATCTGTCACTAGACATGCATTTAAAACTGTCCAACATGAAGCAGGCTGCACCATTCAAAACCTGTTTGAAGGTAGCGCACTGGAAAATGTACCTAAAACTTGCAGAAATGCATAATTTTCATTAGTTTTTATCAAATCTGTTTTATACGACCAACACACAACAAAGTCCATTTTCTACAGGATTTCATTTACCTTTATCCAAAATTGTTATTGCTAGAATACATTCCTGTAAAATTGTTCATCCAAAAACAACACTTGCATGGCTCAAAGTTATCATGAAATTAAATGTTTCGCTAAAGAAATCATGGTTTAAAAAAAAAGTTCTATGTTGAGTGGTGCAAATGATTTGTAACAAACCCAATGTAACTTTCATGACCAGAAAAAGTCATATCTTTTATACCAGTTATCTTTTCTGGTATTTCTCCCATTTCATCAAATCGGTGAAACAGTTACAGAAATACTGGAAGTGTTTACAGAGATACGAAATAATATTTATGAAGTAGCTATTGGCATCAGTATCCCTTCAGCATGTTTAATCGTTTCTTTTCAAATAATAGTGATTGTGCTTATTATAAAGCTGATATGAAGCTCTCAAAAAAAACATTTCAAATGGCCTGGCTAAACACTCCACAATTACTGTTATTTTAATGAACCTTTTTCTTCTGCCAGTCTTTCTTTCTCACACATAAATTGCTCACAGGTTTTAAAAAGTTTTCAGGTGTTCAGATAATTTCAAATATTACACCACTGTTGAATGTTCATGGTTACTTTGTATTATGTTTCATAATCTTCAGAAAATATCAGAGTAATTTGTTCAGAAGATTGTTATATAACTAGAATGTTACTTTGTTACTTTTTTGGAATGCTGAAAATTTGCTTTCATTTCATTAAGAACCGAGAACATTTATTATATTCAAGATAAATGTTCCTCGTGAGTTAATGTCAAGTGATTAATTGTTGTTCTCAGTGTACACCAATCATTGATGTCATGTAAATCATCATTTTCTAATTGTCTAAATATGCAGTATTCAACAATGCAGCTGGAGTTTAAAAGCAAGTTGTTAAAATTTTGGTTTATGCATTGTATGCTCCAAGAACTTTGTGCATTAGATTCATATTATGTGTTAGATTGAAACATTCAACCAAACTGTTTAACATTTCCTCAATGATAACAGACAACAATCTCAATTATTCATCTTGAGCTATTGTTTCTCCTAGAGCATTTTTAGTGTTGAGTTGTACAATTTTCAGCTTCTTAAACAACACCTCACTCAAAATCAAGAGGATTTCTGAGCAGTGGTGTGTGCTTTTTACACAACCTTTACAATTAGACCAGTGAGAGAACAATTTTATGTGTAGGATGCACTTATGCTATCAACTCCTGGTGCAACCAACTGATGTTGCCAGGACATGTTGCATGTGTCTTCATATTGCGCACAAACATTTCTTTTACTCTAACCTGTATAAACTCAAACTCTTTTGTATGTGGTAGTCCAGTCCCTAAAAATTAAGTTGATGTGAAACTTCACATGTTAAACAACATCATGCTTCTTTTTAAATTTTATAAGCACTGTTAACCATGGTTATGTGAATTGATTTTATATAGCATCTGTTTATTTTTCAATGTCTGTGACATATATGTGTGACTGCATTTATTGTAGTTTTCTAAACCATCCTTTTAAGCATTTTTAATACAGCTGTAATATTAATTCTGGGCTCTACTTTTTTGTCAATGATCGATTGTATAACACATTTCATTTGCTCAGCTAACACTCTGCTCTAAATAAAGTTTTAAAGGAATTTATCATTCTTGTATGTTCTCAGGGAAAGAGTTTAAAATTATTGAAACAGTTTCTGCAAGTATAAAAATTTTTTAGTAAGTATCAAAAGCATTTTTTTAAACTGTTACTTTATAGAGAAAATGGCAAGAATATTGCTTTCATAATGAGTAAGGAGAGCTGATACACTTGTTGACATACTGAAGTCATTCATTAATTTTAGTGAATTCACAACTTGAATTGCTAAAAATTGTAACATAAATTAATGTGAAAAGGCATTTGCTAATTCTTGATTTGAACCAATCTGTGCACTATATAAGATGCTGCCATCAGAAAGCAGATTTCTATGACCAGTCCAAGCACAGAGACTATCTGAGAAATAGCTTTTCAATTAAGGTATGAAAAGAGAAATTTTGCTGGCAGACAAATGAATATTCTGTACATCTTTAATAGACTTCTCCTGCCAGTCCAACGTGATTTCACGACTGAGCTAATAAACTACAGTCATCAAGATAAACCTTGTACTGCAAGTACTACAGTATTGTATCTGACACAATAATCAAAAAGGGTTTTTTAAATCCCATCTACATTGTCATTGTAGTTTTAAAACCTTAAACAAGAATGATGATCTAATGCCTAGACATACGAGTCCTATGTACTCTTTCATATAAAGCCACCAGTTACGCAACTGTTAATTACAGAGACACCTCTAATGCTACATATTGTTCTGTGTTGTCTGGATAAGTTTTAATGTTGTGCCTCTTGACATGGTTTACATTTTTGACATCTACTTTTAATAAAGTCATATTTTAACCTTTTACCAGCCATCAGTTAATATTGCTGTGGAAGAAGAAATTTCAGTATGGAACGAGAAAAATTAAACGAAATCATGGTTTAAGATGTACACCATCTTTACACCATCTTCTCTAGTCAGCTTCTATACAGCAGCTGGGTAATATGCAAGGGCAAATTTTTATATATATATAACAAGTGATTGTGCTCCTCTTACAGACATACTATCAAAACCTATACCTACCAAGAAAAGCAAAAGATATAACTTTAAAAATTAGAAAAGCTAACTAGTTAGTTTTTGGCGTGAATCAGTTGCTGCACATCTCCCAATACAAATGCAAATACAAAAAGGATGTATAAAACTTTAATATTCTGCATTTTTTCCATGGCAAGATAAATGTTTTTGAAAGAGAATCTTAAAGTTCAAAACAAAATATTCATTAGTGTCTAATCTACAAGTTCAAACCTTAAAACTACATAGAGGACTGTGCAAAGCAAAACTAGATGAATCTGCTTGCAACTCGTATTCAGTCTTCCTCTGATGATTCTTCCTCTGCCTCCTTCAGCCATCTGATAAACTCCTTTAGCTGCACAAACGAGAATTCACTCAAAGCATACAGTGTATAAAGTGAAAATAAACTCTCCACAAAAAAAGGAGCAGTTTACAATATTCTCCTATTCTTCAAGTATACAGACTAATCAGTAAATCTTAAATAACTATGTTGACAACTTACCTGTTCCCGTACACGACTATGGTCCTTCAAATCATGCATTCGAGATGGAGATTGGAACCAGCTCAAGATTACACTTTCATCAAGAATATCAGTGTCATACAGATGGTGAACCACTTTCATCAAAAACTGAAGGACTAGTGAGTCGTTCAATGCAAATTCCTGAAAGCAGACCATATGTTAGGGGTTGAAAAATTGTGTATCATTGGACTCAACAACTTGTGCACATCAAAATCTTGTTACAAATTTTCTTTGACACATAATAGAAGCATGACCCAATCAGTTTATCAATACTGGTTTAAAAGAAATCCTGGATTGATATAATAATGATATAGAATATCTGAATTACACAAAATAAGTCCTGAATCTCTATCCTTCTCCCTTTCTATCAAAATCATAAAAAAAACTGTAAAGCCTTTTTTTCCCAAGTTTCACCACTTGTGTGAGTCCTTAACATGTTCTGCAGTGGCACAAGTAAAGAGTTAAAACAGACATATATATATAAAAAAAAAAAAAAAAAATCAGCTTCATTCTGAGTCTTTGTCAAAAGCAAGAGATGCTGAAAAATTAATAAAGCTGGAAAAGTCAAAATTTGCTGCTTTGATTTTAATGATGACACTTACTTCAAGGGAGTTAAGGCAGTCAATCTGTGCATCAGCACTTTTAATGTAGTTCCTGATCAGTGACAGATGATGGTCAATATGCTGTTAACAGGAAGGAAATACATGTAACTTAAATGAGAGAAATCTTCGTGTGTGAGAAAGAGTTCTATGTTGCTCAAATGCTAGGAATTTTGCAGGAGATACTATAGTGGGACACTCAAAGTTAAAATTCTTTAAGACAAAAAATTACATGGCCTTAGCTGGCATTAACTAACTCCTTTCTAGTCTCTAACAAATCCTGACTTATAACAGTAACACTAACAGCATTAAGGTACTGCTCTGTGTAAATGTGCTTCACCATGAAGGACTTTAAGGAGACAAATCAATTTCTGAAACTACTAATTAGTGCATAAAATATGAGCTAAATCAAGACCTTGCAAACTGATTGTATTGCAGCAGGTCCTTGTCTCTCAGACTCTCGCAGTGGTAGGTCCACCACAGACTTGATAACCACATGGTGCACATCACTTATATCAATATTGTATGCATGCCTGCAGCCAAAATATCATGAGACAAGTCAGGTAGACATTTGTGCAGCAGAGTGTAACAAGCAGAAAACAAATCTTAAGAGCATGAAGAATGCTTTCTGCAGGACTACGGAATGACAGCAAAAAGTGATTTTATGAAACTTAATAAAAATAGATATGAAAACATGCAGTACAATTGTGAGATTTAAAAATCGGTTTGTCCAAACCTTTTTAGATATCCTGCATGAGGAGTTTCTTTTAACTTAGATCATGTAGATTAAATATATAATTCTTGTACTTTTAATTTTGGGAAGAGTAATTTTTGAAAAATGATGCATACTTGAGAGAGTTGATTTCTAGAACCAGATTCTCTGTGCTAACTGCTTCTTCCTGGGCCCTCTTCAATGTGTCCAAGACTTCCAAATAGAATGCTGTAAAAGCACATGAGTGAAAAATGCTATCAGATTTTAAAAGTGTTAAACAAAGAATCAAGCATTAAATGGATATGCAGTTTAGTTAAAACTTCGCATAATCTAAACATTCATTCACCTTTTTTGTGTATATTTGTAAGAAGTTACTTAAAATGACGCTAATCAAAAAAGTGGAAGAAACTGATTGTCTTTTCTTCACAGTCCATAAACAAGGACAAAGTCAAGAAAAGGGGAGGCAACTATGCCTAACGATTACCTTCTGTTGTGAAGTTCTTCCAGCGTTCAATTTTCCAACACTTCATGAATGTCAGTAATCTTCGGTAATTCTGACAGGTCAGCAATATTCACCACTTTTGATCATGTCAGAAAGATGTTGGTTCCAGCTTTTGTTTCGATATTAATTTGGATTTTTTATTTTTTGGAGGGGGGTAGGAATGTTAATCGAGCAAGAACTTGGGATGTAAAAGGTGTTTTGAAAGAAGATAACTATCAGCATAGAAAAAGAGAATTTTTACAAATATTCTGAAAAGCAGGCAAATAATTAAATATGGTAGAGGACAGATGAAGATATTCTTATGTAAGCAAGAATTATTCCAGCTTATCAAATGTGCACATGTGTAATAAAAGTACTTAGATAAGATTTTTTACATGCTAAAACCAGAGGGATGGTTTGCTACTGTATTAAAATTTGAATCTTTCAAGAGTTCACAGCAAAAATGTCACTATTGAAAAACTGAACAACTGACAGTATGTTGTCACTTCCACTGAATGTCTACAGTTCAAATAAAAAAAACAAAAACAAAACAAAACAAAAACCTGACAGTCAGTTCCCTATATAATATCTACAATTCAAATAAAACGGTACACAATAAACTCAGGTAATGACTACTGGCCACAGATAAGTTAACTGCAAATGGTTCACCATACCTAGGGTAAGGACGAGATAGCTGAGAGCAATCTTTTCTTTTCTGTGCCATTCCACTTCCTTGATAAATATGGTGCCTACCTGCTGGGTTTGTAGTAAGGTTATTTATTTACTTAAAAATCTGGTAAAATTCAGACTAGAAAAGTTTTGTTCACAGCAAAGACACTATTCACATCAAGGCAATATACAACACCTACACCACAAACATCAGGATCCTTATCAAGGCTGGAAAATTTGAGTAGCATGACATGAACTATTATATAGATGATCAGACTCTGTAAGGAAAATGTAGCTCTTCCTTCAGGTTCCATGCAAAAAAACAAATATATACCCTAAATCAGATAGAGTTAAAAGTGTCACTGGTTTGTATAGCTGTTGGTGTTACAAAGGCAAAATGAGGAACAATGGCTCTATCAGTGCAAAAAAAAAAACAAGAAAAAAAACAAACTTACTTTTTGTGAAACATGGTCCACAAGTGGTAATTCAAAAATGTTAACGGGTCTTGATAACCTAATTAACAAACTCAAAATCCAAGATGGTGACTTTAATGGTGGACAGCATGGTGAAGATGTCAAAGGAAGTTTCCTCCCTCATTTCCCTTTGTTCCCTGTTTATTAGTTCATAGTATGACCCAGTAATGTGGAAGACGGAGAGCCTTGCCATGTGCTGGGATTCCATACAATACAAGCATCTCTTATTATTATTATTTTGTTAGTACTTTACATGTACTTCAAAAACAGAAAGCCAAGATAAAATCCAAATTGCAAAAAGATCCATATTTAATCCATTGTTTATTATACTACAGCATAAAACTATCATGAAAAAGTATAGAAACATTCTAAACCCAACAATATTTCATTATCAAATTTGACCCTCCACGATTAAGTCACGAGGAGCAGTTTTGTGCTAGAGGCTGCGAAAGGTGATAGGGGTCAATTTTGTGCAGTTTGACTTTTCTTTAAAAATGGATTCCTTGGTTATTAAACTATCACGAAAATACACTGCTATGTTAAAATAAAAATTAGAAATAGACAAAATAGTTTTAATGGAGGTACCCTACTGCATTGGCCATCTGGACGAAAATCTTTGAACCCGCTTTTATTTAAATGGCCGCCACCGTACTTTCACACTTCAAACGTTCATAACTCACTCAATTTTAGGACTATAAGAACAACTTTTGTATCAAAATAAAATTCAGAACCCGTACTTTTTAAAAATATGCAATTTGGCAATTCTCAAATTTCCGACTTAAGACTCAGTTCGTCGTAAAGGGTCACAAATGCACATTTCTTAAAAGCTGTGTACTCCTTTCAGCACAAAGTAAAAAATGTAATATAAGCATATCACACTGTATAAACCTGTATACAAATCCACATGATAAATACAAAACATTCTGTAATAGCAAAAACATCCAAGTAACTCATGCATGCACATACACACTTGCTGCAGATGTTATAAATCATATAATGTACATTTTTTATATATAAAACTTCCCAAAGATGGGTACAATAATCTCTTTTCTAAAATTGTGAGCAGGTGGTTTGTTACATTTTGCTGCAGAATGATAAAATACTGCAGATAGTGCTTTTTTAATGATCTCACATCCAGCTGAGAGAATCAAAACTAAATTAAAGCACCAATCCCAACCAGGTCTCTAGAGAATCCTGTAGCAGGAAAGCAATCCTGTAGAGATAAGTCACTACTGACTGGCCCAAGGACCACCACATCTCCATCCATAGCTTCAGCAAGTCAAAGGCAAGTTCAACAAGGGAAAACACACATGACCACATGGAGTTTAAGGGTAAGAGTGAGACAGCCCACAAACTAACAGGTTTAATTAACAGAGATTTTATTAACTCACATGTACAAGTTACAAACTCCATGACCAACTGAACCCAAAGTTTTAATGGGTCATAAATGAAATCTAAGTAGTTTAAAAGATTCCTTATTACTTCACTCAACAATGAAGTCCCCACATACACATAGCCTATGTATTGTTTTATCCATATCTGTATACCTGCAACATATACTTCTAACAGTTTGCATAGAAATTCACAGTTGATAAACAACACAGCACTTGCAGAAAACACAAAGAAAAAGGCTACAGGAAAAAGGAGAAATGAGCGCTTACTGCCAAGATCATCATGTTCCGGGCTTTCTGAAGGTAAAGAGTTCTCATCCATATCAGAGTCTGCTAAACTATCAGCATCATCCTCACTTTCTTCATCTCGTGGGACAAGAGCTTCGCCCCACTCACATCCCACCTGCTCTCCTTCATCGTCACTCTCCACTTCCGCTTGGAAACGAAATGCACGACTCTTAACTCCATATTCTGGTGTAGTTTCTGCAAGATAACAAAACCAATGCAAAGAATTGGCCTGCAAATTTTTCCACACTTAAGGAAACTGCATGATCTTTGCAAGCATAAAATGAGAAAACTTAGACCATTTTAAATTAAACATTAAAATAAAGTTGTTTTGAGCAACTTAATTAGAATTATAATCCCAGCCTACCATATTTCTGCCAGTCTAGGTAAAACACAATGGGCATGGAAACTAAATGGACAAGCTGTTATATTCACTGGACATGTGATGATATCCAACCTAATTAAACCTGTCAGTTTTGTGATCACTGCCACACACCTGGCACCTCTTGCCTTTTGTCATCATTGTCAAACTCATCAACTGATGGATGGGCTTGCAAACGAATGTCAGCAGGAAGGACAACATCAGGACCAACTTTTACCTGAGCAAAGACAAGATATCTATATGCAAACAGTTCTACATTTTTTTTTCAGGCAATAAACAAATATTTATTAGGTGAATTTTCCTTAACACTTATCATATTTTTTCTCTTTCTCTATCACAGCTACACTACTTCATCCACCCACCCAAAACCAGCCAACCAGCCACTCAAAGCATACTTGTTTAACACCATCACCATCACACTTATTTGGCATAACAAATGGCAACTCACATTTGTGGACAATATAGTTCGAGGCTGAATACGAGTGTTTGAGTAGACTGTCACATTATTGCAAACTATTGCACCATTTATTACACAACTGTCTTCTATCACCACTCCATCCCACAAATAGCAGCTGTCAAGTGTAACATTCGCTCCTGCATAGAGGAAACAAAGAAGACCATCAGCTGCAAACAAAGCTTCTGTCTCATCAATTCTAGGCACAGTTGTTTACTAAAGCAGTCACCTACACCTACAAATTTCTTCACAGAAATTTTTACTTGTACAACAACTGGAAGCAAGTCTTAAGTTTTCAAGATGGAATCTAACATACATAAGCACATTAAAAGGCATCTTTACTGCTTACAGCAAAAAGGTCTGGACATCATGACAGAAAAAAATGAGATATTGTGAGAGTTAAGACTCATCAAAACTTAAGATAAATATAATTATCTATCAAAATCTATTTGTGACCATTTTTTCTATATTATTAATCTGAGGGCAATGCTTTTCTCAGCCCAAATTACCATTTACTGTCTTTAAGAACATAACGTTTAGAAGTAACATCATGCCCATAATATTCACATATGCTGATTTTTTTGTTTTTTTTGTTTTTTTGTTAATGATGTTCTATCCTTAATGTAGCTGCTTGGACTTGCAGCATAGCATTATGAACTTACCTATTTTGCAGTTTTTTCCTATGACACAATTGGAGATTCGTGTTCCATTCTGCACAGATGAGCCGCTGCTGATCACAATATTCTCCTCCAGAATGCAGCCCCTGTAGAACGTAAAATGTATTCTGATGGCAGGAGCAACATTCTGTACCAAAATAGATTAACGTTTTTCTGAACCACTGATAAATAATAAATGCATAATTTATAGCACAATAAATAAACAGAAACTAAAACAGTAAGTTATTATTTCAAGGAAAACAGTTACAAATTACTAAACTGTTCAATTATGTCCTAAATCAATTAATTAAACCCCTAGCATAAGTAATTTATAGAAATGAAATTTCTTCCCATGCACCCTGTGCCCCATTGCAATAGACGCCTTGACAAACATCAACTTACCGGGCAAGCATGACATCTTTACTCAAGTAGATGTTGTGTCTGCGAACTGAAATCGGGTCCTTTCGGTCACCAATCATGCTTTCTGCTGTCAAAGGGCACACCCATCGCTGTATGACATCACGACTAAAAGAACAATGACATACAATTATTTAGAGGCAGACCACAGAACTATCTGAAGAAACAGTGACAATATAGAACTCTTCAATAAAATGCACTAACATAACAGTACCATATGTCTAAGAGTTACACTAAGTGAAAAGAAGTCTTCAAATCTGTACATTAAAAAAAGTTACACAACTATTCCAGCTACATGGCTGAATAAAATAAAAATTCATGACTTTTTTGGGGCACATTTTAAAAAAAAATTCAGAGAATAAGTTTGTTACTCATTCAAAGCCAAGTCTTCATAACAAATTATATATGCAACTCCTCACAGAGCAGTAAAATACTACACAAAACTTGTATCCTGTCATATGTTAGGTGCTAGGTTCTGTGGTATATCAAAGGGAGACCAACCTGACAGCATCATACATGTAAGGATTGGTGACCCTTGCACAGTACTCTTCCCTTACCACACTGATGTGTATGGTGTTACCAAGAATCTGCCAAGTCAAGTACAACATATTAATCCACAGAAAGCATCTAGTTAGGCTTGCACTCAAATGCTAATCAGCCTTCAGAAGCAGAAATAAAAGAAATGCACCGAGGAACAAATAAAAAACAACAACCCAGCAAATGTTATACTACTATTTTCACTATTATTATGGTCTTCGAGAAGTAAGAAGGACTAAACTGCCCTTTTAACTGCATCAGTAGGTTAAGTATGCAAACAGTAAAATGCATGGTCATGACAGGTACAGGTTTGGGGGGTTACCATGGTAACACTGATAGCCTAGAGCTTAAAAATGATTCAGACAAGCAATATCATTATAATCAGCCACCTGTCATGTCTCTGGAATATATACCACCACCAACACTGTCGCTCTCTGGCAAGTTTCTTCAGGCCGTTAAAGTGATATTGAGCCTCAGTTTCAGCCTCAATACTACACCCCTAGGCTTCCACAAACCTTCTATGCTGCAGAGTCCTTTAAACATCCAGCAAAAGTAATCACAGAGCCTTCCTGTCTATTGCATCCAATCGATCTGCATCTCCTCGTTGCGGTCACATCTTTTTTAATGGCAGCAGATATGTAAGTTTATATGTCCAGAAGAGGGAAAAAATGTCTGGAAGCATAACAGGGCCTGGAACACTATGCCTGCTTACCTCCTCATTGATGAGAATGCCCCGCACAAAGTCATCCAGAGAGGAGTAGTCAAAATTATCAGTGAAGAGTGGTGGAACTGCTGGCGTGCAGACACACAGCTGACAGTCCATTAAGTCTTGATGAATAATGATGTCAGGGTTCTCATCAAAGACCTCCTGAAAAGACAATTTGACCAGTGGGACAGCTTTAACCAACACAGACAAATGTTTCAAAGAAAAAAGAAACAGTAAATGCTAGGTCTCACAAGCATATAAAAAATAAAAGAGGGATGAAGTATTTGTAACATACAGCAAGCCATGTTTATAATGAGTTGGAATAATGAAAAGAAAGCTAATTATTTTCAGTCTTTTAGGTCACAAGTTCACAACCATTGCAATCTACCTTCCACACTTGGCCATCTGGCATAACAAGTGTTTATGCCAATCTTCCATTCTGTTTTTCACCATGTCTTTATTAAAAGCATACGATAGGATTGATCCAAAGATATAACCATGAAGCCAGACTGTGACTTCCTGATACTACCGTTATGAACATGCTGTATCATACAGGCACTGAACCTATTGAAGTGCACACTACTCAGCTATCCACCTTTTCTTCGGTCCAATATGATGAGAACTACAGCAATGCTACAAACTGATGGGCTATGTCAGACTAACCACAGGTATTTTGGGATTCTTGTCAAGGCCAGTTTTCTGGTAGTGGTAGACGCGTTGTGTTGTTGGGTCCACAGCAAGCAGAATGTTGTCATCAGCACAACGTGTTCGATGAGCAGGCATAACTTTTTTAAACAGCATTGTCATTACAGAAGATTTTGTCTTCTCTCGCCGTTTCCTGAGACAGTAATCAGTGTTTAATTTAAGCTTCTTTGTCAGCATAAAGACAACTCAAGGATTAATTTATTTTTCTTTTCAACAGATAATTTTGCAAACAACGTGAGTAGTAAAATGTCATACTTGTGCTCCTCCATTATGGCTTTAAGGTTGAGATTCGCAATGACATCACCAGACACAAGAAAAAAGTCATTTTTGATTAGCGATTTGGCATCAATCTCCCGCAGAGCATCTCCTACTGATAAACATCCCTCCGCAAGAACAGGTTTCACCACCATGGATGATCCATTTTCACTCCATCGGGAATTGCTGAAGCAAAAAGAAAACTGAAATTCACACATAATAATACAAAAGATATTTTTTGTACTTATCCTTGAATTCATGAATAACATAATAATAAAAACAAACTTTTACAGTAATACATGTTTATTAAAGCCTGAAAACAAATAAAGTATATCCTGTAAACAATAACACAACACAAAATCTTGAAATAAACCAAAGGAGTAAAAATATGATCATTTGCCTATAGAACTGGACATATGCTTCGGAAATTATTATATTATACATTATATAATATTGTATATTTGTACCACATGATACTGTATATGACATTGTATATTATATGAGACTGTATATTATAGATATTGTATATTACATTTATATTATATTGTAGAAATGCATGGAAGTTCTACCTTATATGCGTTCGGATCTGATCTGCAAGATGGCAACAAAATACAAAGACTTCCTGAACACCAGATGAGGCCAAGAATTCCAGTGTATAGTCCAACATTGGAACATTAACTAATGGAAGCAAAGCCTGTAATAAGGAAAGAGATGGATTGTGATCATTTAATTTTTTTAGCATTACTTTTATTTTTGGGGTTTACATAAATAAAACATTGAATATTAAATGTCAAGCTTTCAGGAACAACTTCAGCTTGAGAAATTAATTTTTTTAAACTAAACCATAGTAATCTGCTGCAAAAGATACTAGATACAGATATTCTAAATAGTTTCACATTATACCAGGGTTTTAAAGTGTCAATAGCAGACAATAAGATAGCATGTCTGGGAATTTGTCACCTGCAGATACTGCTAGGAGAGATTAACAAAATCATATCCTTAGAATTTTATAGCCAAAAGAAATGTAAATAAATGCTTTCTGACCTTAAATGACCTCAATAATAATAAATATGTTATTTCTTAAAACTAAAAGGTCATGGCATAGCATAGTTGGTGGTAATGTTTAGATCTAAGTGATCTGTCATCGAGTCTTATCATAATTACATCTTTCGATCTTTAGACATAACCTGTATGTTTACTGAGTCATACTTCTGATCTTTGGTCCAGATTTAACAATCTTAATATGTTAACGGCATTTGAGATTCACTGTGTGAAATGTACCTTAAATAGAGGGCCAAACAGTCTCCTAAAGGCTACTTAAATAAGCTCAAAAATATTTCCTTGTTATATCTTAAACTGCAGTATTTTTCTAGTCTGTGAAATCTGTAAATGACAATTAAACATAAAACAACATAATACTAAGCTATCGGGCAACTTTATTATCAAATGATCAAAGGGTGGTTATAAACATATGGTCAAATCCAGTATGCAGCCCTAGTGTACTCTCCCTTGCACCAAGGTGATGCAAACTGATTCCCTTTTCTCTAAAATTTCAAAATTACAAACATATGGTCTTTCTTCAAGGACTGATAAAATGTACCCCCCCCCCCCCAAAAAAAAAAAAAAAAACAAACAAAACAACATAGTACCAGTTTGCAGATGCTTTAATTTTGACAGTGTGTAATTTTTAGTTAATGTGGTCTGCTCATTCTGTTTCTAACGTCTGCATTATCAACAAGGGGTTGGAGTACGTACGATCGCACCTCTTTATCGAAGAAACGTTTAAAATTGTCTTAATCACTGAGAATATTCCAGTCTTTATAGTACTATCCTTTTTCTCGAGTGTTTTACGTCGAGCCATCAACTAAGGCAATATCAAGGGTAGGCAGCCACCCACCACGATTTTCTAATGATTGCATCAGATAACATTTTATATATATAATGAAGCATTCTTACCCGCGGTTTTTCTTGAGTAACAGGTCCAAACCTAACGTTGAAGCTATCGGCAATCACAACAGCCTGGAGGATTTCTTCCTGCTTTAATAGATCTTTTTTCGGTGCCATTTTATAAATTCAGCAAGCTCCTTTTTCACACAACGTGCAGCGAAAAGAGAGGCCAAGCTTTGCTTTTAAACTTCAGAGCACATATACATCAATTGTATATAAATAATACAGAAGTATAGTAGAAACTAAATGATTCATATCCTCTCTTCTCATAAAGAACACATAAATAAAAGCATGCTTCGTGGAGCAGCTATGCCTTGCCAAACATTTACACGATTGAAGGGGAGCAACTCTGATTAACATCCGCTCTCCTGGATTCCAAAACTTTGTCAGCTCGGGCGATATCGGTAAGTAAAAGCAAAAGTGAAAACTTTTCTGTGGTTCATATTTTACCAAATGTATGTCCTTTATAATATTTTGAAATTAAGATTTTATCCTTTTAGCTATGCTGAAAATTTTCTTTTCTAGTGTAACTTGCAATCGATTGAACGTTTTTTTTTTTAAAAAGCATTCATTAGGCACACCTACTTTTATACACAAGTGGGGAAATTATCTGGTAAAATCTTGAATGTTTGTATTGTATTCGCATCTATAACTGTAAGGATAAAGGTATCGCTTAAAACTTCTGTGAAGGAAATGATAATAACAGCTCAAGAGACCTTTGGATTATTAGTAATATAAAGTGATCATTCAAGTGGAACGTACTTAGGAAAAAAAAAGGAAAGTTGTGACTTAATAACTGGATTAATACATGCTCACATGTAAATCTAAAAAAAGTCATCATATAGATGCGATCAGTACAGAAATGTAGAGATTTTCAGACTGGTCATTGGGCCATGAATAAATTTGTTCTCTAACACCAATTAGCAAGCTAAGGGTTTCATAAATGTTTTCACTGGATAAATTCACTGGATAAATTGAACAGATGGATGAGCTGGTTGGTGTTGGAGTCATATAAGGTTACAATCAGTTTGATACAATCAAGCCATTAAGATTCATTCAAATAACATGTGTATATTCAGTGTATATTCATACACAGAGTGACAGTGTTGTTTTGACTTTCAGCTCTGTATTGAAGCTGGTTTTGGGGTGCTTCAATAAAATTCAGACTTCTGAAAGAGTAACATAGTCTTTGGTTAGTCTTTTGCTACAAAATTTAAATCATGCATTATATACTTATGCTTGAGCCATATTTGTTTTTATGCATGTTATCTTTGATTTACTCATTGTCTTGAGTATGGCATCAGTGTTTCTCATCTTATTCTAAAGCTGGACAGTAGACGCTGTAGCTGTAGACTGAGGTAGCTGGACCTCAGTCTGGTTGTTGTCTTGAACCAAGCCCTAGACTGGTCTTTATGCCTAAAGGGGCTGTACTCTTTTCAGCCACACAAAACCTCTTTGCTAGCTTTACCTCTTTAGCTGCAGCCTTGTGGAAAGTAGGACTTGGGTTTATAGTTTAACACAATGGTTATCTCATTGGAACCAGTCTACAGGGATTTAACAAAAAATTAGTTTGTTGGGTTTTTTGGTTTTTGGTGTTGCTGAGATCATTTGAGAAAAGCATTTCAAATAGCAAAACTGACAAAATACTTACCTATAATTTTTGATTTTGTGATGAGGTAGTTCTTATCTGTTGAATATTAAGTTCTGATTAATTTATTCAACATCTCACAAATAGTTATCACTTGGAAAACTTGTATTTCCTGTTTCAGTGCTTATGCATTCATTCCTTTTTGAAAGTTCATTAAACAGCTATGAACCAGTAATAATATCAGATAAAAGTGAGGATTGATAGTGGTGTAGAATGGTGGCTGGTCTGAATGAATAAATATGATCCAAGGCAAGGGATAAAAATTATATTGTTTTTAGAATGCCAACATTTTTTGTTCTTGTAAAATCACACCATGTTTGGGGTTATTTCCAAAGATTTTTGCACAGCTTTCTTACCAGTAAGATGTATGGTAATATTGATTTGGTTTTAAGATTTAAAGTAGTGCACATATTTCTACCCAAAGCAGGATTTTATCAGCTTTATGTCTGTAACAGCTTGTATGAAGCTCTCACTATGTGACCTAATCTTCATGCTTTGGACTGCTTGTCAGTGTTGGATGTGTGCTTGTATTTTGTCATGTGAAAATGGTAGTAATAGAAAATTGACCAGAATTGTAAGACAGCAAAACTTTTGAATGCTGTTATGCTAATCATATGGATAAAATGGTTTGGGTGGTTGGTGGCATAGTGGTCTAAGGACCTGAACCATGTCATTGAGAATTGAGTGTCAGTTCACATCTTGGCTTGGACTTACCTCACTCTAAATGTGTCACTTGTTTACAGAATGGTTTTCTGCAGGTATTCCAGTTTCCTACATCCTGTGCGTGTGTGAGAGAGACTGTTGAATAGTTATGATTGAATAATGAATTTTTATTTTAAATATTTTTTTAAAAGCAATGAAGGAGAGTGCATCTACAGTGTCTTGATCTCCAGTTGTTTTTTGTTGTTTTTTTTTTAAAGTATGGGGACCTAACATGAAAAATGCACACTCCAGCCTGGGCATTTGGCCATTCTGCTTGTTGAGAATGCCACGTTGACAGCAAGTACCATGGACAGTCATAACTTTTTCCGAAGTGATACTGACGCAGACGGTAACTGCTGCTGTAGCGGGTACATTCAATACAGCATCAAACAGCGGTAATAATTCAAATGTACAGCCCTTGAAGCTGGGGGAAGAGTCGGGGGGTGGGGTGGAGTAAGGGAGAGAATCGTAAGGACTATACAAGCGCGGGTCGTCTGCAACACGTGAAAGCCGAAGGAAAGTAATGACGTGTCAACGTTTGATAGCAATCTGCTTCGTGACACAACACGGGTTACAGCATCGTGATCACCACTGTCACTGTCACTTCGAACCAGACTTTAAAGGAGAGGTGAAAATCAAAATATTTTAAACAATATATTTTACTGTGGGATCGTAATCAGGGGGATCTCCTCTCCCAATCCCGCCATCGATGATGAATCGCAGAGAGGCGAAGGGTTGGCGCAAAGCTCTTAAACAAATAACATATGCAACGATCAGAAAAACATATTTCTAAGGGCCAACAACAGTAGAAATACCAGTCGACCGATAAACAGGGTGCGCGGTCTGAGAAATAAACATGTAGGGGAAATCGTGTACACGTGTTGTCGGGCACCGCAGACGTGAACGAGTGCCTGAGAAAACGCCAGGGTCGCAGGAGAAAAGGAGGCCAAACCTCTTGCCGTCTTCCTGTGTCAGTACGCGCCGTCTGCTCCTTGATTTCACTTTGATGCCCTACAAAAACAGCTAACACAGTTCACCAGGCGATAGGGCGCACATACGAAAGGCAAAGGGCCCAGAATAGGTTCTGTTTCTCGGGGTGATAAGCAGCAAGCGTCAGTCCCGACAAGGAGCTTCAAGCGGAAACTTCAAAAAGAAAAAGATCAAACATTTTGTTACAGGGCTGTTTGGTCTGTACGTGTAACGACAGCTCACAACTGTTTGGCGATTTGAGATTATAGAGATACTGGTACAGGTCAGGGCGTCCGCAGGCCGTGAAGAGTCTGGATATTGTGTCACAAGGGAAAATGGACAGGTAAGGATGGCTTGTTTCTTTCGGAGAGAGAGAAAAACTAGTGGCATTTACAACTTGTTCGACTTTCTGTAGTTTATAGCACCCAGCAGACACGTGAGCTGAGTTCATTATTTCTCAGGTGTTCTCCTCGATGACTTGATCGATACGTTATTCGATGATCGTCTCCTGAAGGTGGGGAAGAAGACTTGACATGAAGGGGTAAAAGTGTTTGTGGAGCAGGAGTTATGCTGTTTATACTTTGGCATAAATCAGAAGCATGTATTTCTATCAACTCTGTTTCATTTAAATGGTATGTGGTCTTACCGTCTTAGGGTGGAAAAGAAACAGGACTTTACTATCCTTCGGTATACTGTTTCTTGCTACTTGGGGAATGGTCTGTTCCCTTTTTAGATATTTCTTTCATGGCTCTTGTGTGGGTGTGTATAAGGATTAATTACTCCCTCGCTAGTTGTGGCCTTATTATTCTGCCCCCAAGTTTTTTTTTTTTATAAAGCCGTTTGCCACGCTGTGTGCATAGCGCCACACCCACCTGCCCGTTCTCAGATGTCGCCTTCATCCCTCTCTCCCCACACCCGTCTGGTGCACCCAGATCAGCGGGTGTCCCCGATATGAAGATTTAAATAGAGAATTTTTTTTTATTGTCAATGTAGGAGTGGAGCTCTATACTGGTGCATGCTGTGCTTTTTTCAAAGTAAGCTGCCGTTGACCTAAACCAAGTTGTCACACCCAGGCCAGAATGTATGTGTGTCTGTGGCCTAAGCTTTTGTTCATCAGTTTATTCAGCGTATTACATGTTTGCGCTCGGCTTATTTTTTTGAAAGAGTTTTGTGTGTTCGTGTGTACGCGCACGCTATTTTTAGGCTTTATACTAGGTGTAGAGAGAATCCAGCAGGTTCATTACTGACACAAAACATGGGTTTAACATCGACGCTGCACCAGCGATTTGTTTTCGGTGACGAGCTGTCGGTTGTTCCAGAAGCGAGGTTTCTACTGTGTAGCAGCACATGTTTTGCAGACGGCTTTTCCCGCTCGCTTCCATTTCCTCATTCAGCAACGTCCATGCCCTGCAGCACTCATTCATATATTTTACTTCAGTCTAGCACCTCCCAGGAGTTTCCCCATTTTTCGACCTTTCTACTGTTCACCTTAGTTTTTTTCTGTGACTCCTTTTGTGTGCGTGTGTGAAGTAAAAGTGATCCCATGACCTTTTACATTGTTGGGGAGTAGCGGCCGCCCATCTGGGGGCCAGCTTTTTTTTTTTTTTGCCAGCACCAGCCTCCTTGAAGGATTCCTCTCTTCCTCAACCCTCCGATGGGTCAAGTATCCATTTAACAGCAGAATCACCTGGGCCACCCAGCGTCGCCCATTTATTAAAGGTGCACACGTGAAAGCCGAAGGAAAGTAATGACGTGTCAACGTTTGATAGCATCCTACATTAGTTTTATAATATTCTTACATATCCATGGAATGATGACAAAGATATTTAAAAATAACTTAGAGAAGACTTTGTTACATATTCAGAGTTAAAAATGGATATGGGCTGCTATGGATATGCTGCTATAAAAAATGGATACGGGCTGTAATCAGTAGAGCTAAACAATATGCTTGAAGAAATATCTCACCATCGCTGTTATGTGATAACTAGGAATAGGGCTCTAGTGTTGGTGCCGCACTTCTGTTCCGTCCACGAGTCGAGCGGACGCGCTAGTGAACAGATGGCCGTAAGGTGGAATGGGTAACTGTGGGGGCGAGTTAGTGGTTGGAATGGCGTTGCGGCGGCGACACAGTAGTCGGCCTTTGGCGGTGCTGGACAGTCGGATGGACAAAAGGTCAAGAAGTCCCACCACCGCTTATACCACCTGGATAAGCGTTGGTCCTCATTAGGCGGGGGTCAAGCTCTGACCGCTGTTACGGCCTAAGAGGTGAGGAAGAGACAGTTGGTGGCACACGGCGGTGCCAGAGTCACTGCGCTCGTGACGGGGGATGCGACAACGGATTCTCGGACGTCATCAACATCGGAGGGCCATCACGTGACAAGTGACTTGCGTGAAGAGATGGCGAGTGTGTGCTATAGTGTGTGTAGTGTGCTGTGTGTATTAGTTAAAGTAATTGGTTGGCTCACGATATCTGGACTAGGGATAGAGAAGTAACCTAGAGAACGGACATATTTGGAATTGTATAATTTTGTAAATTGTTTGGATTACTCTCGATTATTAATAATTTCTTTATCACACTAAATTGCCTTGTGTTGTTATTGGAGAAGCGCGCTGGGAGCTCAAGAGTAAGGTGACCAGACGTGTAGAGAGAGAGGAGATGTGTAATGACAGGGTGGATGAGATAGATCGTCTGACTGCACGAGTCACACAGTTGGAGATGGAGGCGGCCTCCAGGCATCACAGGACACAACAAAGTGATTTCCCCTTCGAGGCTGATCGTCAGCACAAACAGAAATATATGCGACGACAGCAGACAAGACAACGGGGCGGCCAGCGATCAGAACCTCCCCAAGACAGCGATGGTGGAGGTGGCAGAAGGCGAGGTTTCTGCAGGTGGTTTAACGTGGCAAAGGGATGGGGGTTCATCACACCTGATAATGGCGGCCAAGATGTTTTTGTCCATCATTCAGTTATTCACAAGGCAGGCTTTCGCAGCCTAGGCCTAAACATGAATTGGTAGAATTTGAAGCCAGACCATCATACAAGGGCGTTGAGGCCACGTTCGTCTGTGGTATCGGAGGAGTGAACTGCCGGGGCAGTGATCGCCGGCTGATTTCAAGGAAAAAGTTTCAAAGCAAGCCGGTGTTGCAACTACAACAGCGGCAACCACAGCGACGGCAGTGCCAAGGAGAACTGCAACGGGACAGATTCCATGGACGGAGCGGCCGGGGTACCTGTAATATCACCAACCGGCCATTAGGGGATGACAGTGCTGTCTACACAGTCAGGCCCCTTGTTGAGGACCTGCACTTACCCTCAATAGAAGCGACATGAAAGCAGCGAAGCCGTCTCTGCAGTTAGAGGACATTCAACTGCCGGAGACACAGAACTTGTCAGGACTACGACAGGGACGAAGAAACTCCGTTTTGGTATGGTACTCTTCCACCCCATCAAGCCGGAACTATAGTGATACCAAAAGTGCCAGTGTGTGTGGTGGCAGATATGACAGTGCCTGTGGTGCCAGAAGTGCCAGTGTGTGCTTGTATATCAGCCCTAGTATTGCTAGCTAAAGCTCATCAGCGAGGACACTGTTAGAGAAAGAGTCGGCGGGGATGTAGAGGGCCGGATGTCATTTATGCAGTAGCTGGAGAAAGGCAATTAAAGTTTGATTGACACTGCCGATACGCAGATCTCAAATCTAACCCTTGAGCAAATGACATAAGGTGATGTGACGTCAAAATAAGGTGACGAAAAAAAAAAAGAGAGCAGACGACAGCGGTTTAGAAAAAGGCGTCACGGACAAGCAACGCAGCCTTGGCCATTGTTGTAGCCCGTGCATTAAAGGGTTGCGCACCTGCTGACGGTTCCTGCCTTTTTGGTTTGAGTGTTGGACTGTTGTCGTCAGTCCACAATCCCCACCACTAGTTACAAATGAAAGTCCCATCACTTTGTCTTTCATCTCTTGGTTCCACAGCCTCTCCCTGTCATCAGCAAATCCTTATGAAAGCATCCCCCACGCTCTCTTATTATTCTTATTCTATATTGGCATGTGAGTTTTCACTCTTGCAGTCTAGCTATGGGTATGCGATGCCTGTATTCAGCAATTCATTAATTCCATGTGCCATTTACTTGATCAACTTTACTGGCTGTGACCTTGTTCTAGCCTGAGGTGACCAAAGGTCGCTGACATACTACTGTTGCTGGGAATGTATGTGTGCATTAATATATATTTATTGTGTGTGTGAGGGAGAAATTATTTCAGCATGTATATGCATGTATCTCTATATATTGCTAGTATGTGCCCTATCTGGAACTGCCCTTGTGGGTTAATAAAGTTGTAAAAATTTGCTCTGCTTGTAATACTGAATTGCTCTTAGTGCACCCCCACTCCTCACACACACACACATGTCCACACATAGCAAGACCTTCTGTAGTGCTGGACTGTGGTTTATGAGTGCACTATTACCTGTCCATGGGCAAGTTAAACCCTCATTACAATGTTTCATTACTTCAATAAGCAGTAAATTAAAGTTGGAAGTGGGAGTTTGCATTTGGCATAATGCAGGGTAGAGGGAATACAAAGCAGAATGACCCTTGGGTGTCAGAGAGGAAGTTATACATTAGAGTGAATTATGTGTTTGCATTCTTGGTTCAGGGTACTTTCCTGCTAGTAAGAACAAATTATTCCCCACTTTTAGATGCTAAATGTTTTAATTTTTTTTATCCACAGTGACTTGGTGAACAAATCTCTAGCATATTTAAGAGCATGCCAACAAATGCATACATTGACTAACCATATACTGACCTAGAAGAACATCAGGTAGCCAGCATAATGAATGGATGCAGATTGCATAATGATCCTCAGTTTTTTTAGCAATGGTGCATTTAGTCATGGATCTACAAGGGTCGTTGTTCTGTGCAGACCTAACAGTACAGTTGCCTTTCTGAACTCTTTATATACAGTTGCATCTGCAGATGCAAACATCTTCAAAGCTACAGCTCAGTTCCATCGATTCATCTGTATTGAATGAGTTCACTAATACTATTGAATAACTTAATCTGGGTTTAGGATGTTGTAAGGTAGATTATCATATTAAAAAATATTCCATCGCTACACTAGTATTTTGTGTGTAGAGGGAGGGAGGAGGGATTCTTTGTTTAGTCATTGCAAGATATCTTCAGAATTCTTTTTGCCTTTACAAGCAATTAACTTTTTAAACCTTTTATTTTTCTTTTTATTTTGTAGCAGATTCCTGTCATTTTAGTAAACAGTAAGAAAATCATCTAATTTGAACATTGTTGAAGGATGCCAATATTTTTCAGCAGTAAACTTTAAGTGTATTCTCTTATTTCTTTCCTCTTCTTCTTGATTTATTACAGTATTCATGCCTGAACTATCCATAGCTATATCATGCATTCTCAGCTAGCGTAGCTTGTAATAACAAGGATATCAGTGTTAGCTTTTACACTTTGTCACATATCTTTTTGCTCTAAGGTGTTCAGCACTTTTTTCGTTTATTGTACTTTTCATGTCTCATATTCAAAAAGCATTGGCTGATCTTTTTCCTCAACAGAGATGTGCCGTAGCTATCCAGCTTGGGTGTGTTGATAAGCACTAGTTTTTTCTAATTTCACATAGATCTGTCATTAGCATATTATAAGACCAAGTCTTAGAAGATTTTCAGGGATATATGATGTTCTAAGGTTACTGATTGCACTTTCATGTCCAGTATAAGAACTGTTTTAGTCTGTGGTATATCTCAGTACAGTGACATATTTCAGTACAGTTGCCTGTTGCATAAGTGAGAAGGAATTGCAGCTGTGTTTTCAGGTGTCAAGATTATCAGTTCTTGAGTGATTGTTAATGAGATATAAAACAATTTCGTTGACATTCTTTACACATTATGGGACGTGTTTTACCCACTGATAACTTTACTAATGAATATCTGAAATATTTGAACCAAGCAGAGATTATTCATTATTTATGGTCCCCTCACTGCATGCACACACACACACACGCACTATCTTTTTTTTTTTTTCCCCTTCCTTCCCTTGTTCATAAAACTCTCATTAACTTTGCTGTTATCGATATGTACAGTCTCTTTTATGGAGACACCTCTCGTGTATATATATATAATCTAGTCTGGGTTTCTTGCAAGTGTATATAGGTGTTTGGTGGGCGGAGTAAAGAACACCCAGCTGGTTCCTATATTGATCTTCTTTACCTATATAAATGCAGAGAGTCTTTCTATCATTTCTACCCTGTTCAGTGCAAACTCCAGCAAGTCAAGGGTTCCTCTAAATGCCTACAATGCCCAGTGGCCCAGAGAAGGAGAATTTTATGCACATGTTAAGAAGTATTCCAAGGTAGTCTTTTAATGGTTTCAGTAGTTTTGACTTTGTTATACAAATATTTGTGTGCTTTTCCATATAATATTCAATTATATTCTCTGTCCTCATGCCCTCTCACTTAATTTTTTTTTTTATTGTGTAGCTGATGGAAGTAGGAATTACATTTATAAATCTGATTAAGACTTTTCCCTTTTGATGCTGTAAACGTAATGTATTTCTGCAAGAAAACACTTGGAGTATTGTAATAGGAACATATAGGTCTTTATTTTACTGTGATCCTCCATTGATGTCACTGTTTATTTTAGATATTTTCAGTATTTATAAGCATCTTTGTATCCAGTGTTTAACTTTGTTTCAGGTGATCTTAGGACCTTAGTTTTCAAAGTGCGATATGGAAGTATTTCTTATTTTGTTATATTTTCTGGATCATCATCATTCATTTATACCTTTGGGTTCATGGAGAAATGGCTTAGTAATAGAAAGGTGATGTGATGAGAGGCTCTCTGTTACACCCTTGATCCAGCATCTGCAGGCTTGTTCTTTTACCAGAGCATCTTCAAGCATAGGCTTTCAGCTAGCATCCTGGTAAAGTGTCCAAACGATTTGACTCTTTGCTTCTGGTGGACTGCTGTGACCTCTACTATCTCGGATTTAAAAAAAATTTGATCAAGTACCTAGTCTTCTTAGCTTATTTTTCTTTCCTGGGCTTTTGTCGAAGTTCAAATCTTTCAGGGACAGGGAAGGTAGGAAGACTGTGTTGATTACCCTTCTTTAGTCTCCAGTGAGATAGTGCGGTGTCTAATGAGTGGGAACGACTGGTAGCTGGCTTTTTTTTTAATTCAGCTCTTTATTTCTGTCTGTCATTCTGTGTGAAAATGCTGTTGGGATGCTTGAACTCTTGACTATTTTTTAATCTAAGTGACATGCCATCTTTGTTGATGTCCATAGTGTCTGGTGTTCTACTGTCATGACTGTCTTTTCTCTTCTGTGCTGATTCACTTGTCAGGACTCACGTACCTTGCTTAGACTGTACACAAGCTCTTTCAGCTTCTGGTCATTGGCAAAGAGCAGATTATTCTGCATATCTAGGTTGGGTTTCTATCCATGTAGATGATGTAAAGCAGTTGTGATAGCATATAGCCCTGCTTCACTCTTTGTTATTTCAAACCATTCTATGAGAGTTCTCACTGCACGTCTGCTGTTTGTGTTCATGGTTCTGATGTTGTGTAACAGCTTTTCCTTGTCACCATAATTTTACGGAATGTTCCAGAATTTTGTTGCACCAATATGGTCAAATACCTTTTCCTGATCTACACACTAAGGTGTTGGTCTCTTTTATATTTGACTGCCAGTTCACTGAACTATCTGGAAGTATAGTACCAAATGGTGAGTCGATCTGGTATATTAAATAGAATTAAATATTTGTTGTCAGTGTCTTTTAAGACATCCTTAATGTTATTATAGCTCTCTTTTGCTGCAGCGTGTGGGGGATGACTCTGAGGAAGATCTGCTGTATAGGGGCAGGCTACGTGGGGGGGCCCACCTGCTCTGTTATTGCCTACAAATGCCCAGAAGTACAAGTGACAGTTGTGGACATGAGCCACCAACGCATTGCAGAATGGAATTCGGATGAGTTGCCCATCTTTGAGGTAAGCAGCATTTGCTGAAGGAGAGCTCAAACTTTATAGTTTATCAGGCTGTTTCTCACCAAGATCCTACTATGATGATTAAACCAACAACTAACCAATCACCTGAGAGCTGAAATATGAAATATGGGTAATCTCTATCTTTGGCTTAACTGTAAACATAATTTTTCACTTCTTACAAACATGATCATTCTTAAGTAGATTGCAGCATTTCATTGTCTTTCTTTTTAATGGTAGCACTGGTTGACTGGCTGAATATTCTAGCATAGCAATGTGGCATAAATGTCTTAAATGGATTCCCTTGTGTACAGTGATTGTTATGAAATCCTCTGTTTTACCTAACAGATGGAACACTTGATGCATTCCATTTGAGATAGTTGTATTTCTTCTTATATATTCATTGTCTTCTTTATTTTTTTGAATACTTTTTTGCTAGCTGATTTTAATGTTACCATAATATCATTCTCAAATAACTATCCACTTTCTTGCCTTATTTGTATTTAGTACTAAAAAACTGTTCACTTTCTTGCTTTATCATAAATCTTTAATACTAAAAACTGTTCATTTTCTTTGTTTAGTTGCATTTAATACTAAAAACTGTTCATCTTGTTTAATACTAAAGTGGCAGGCTTCGGGTCTTCCTGTGAAACAAGGCTTAAGTTCTAAATTTGTATCTTTTTTCTGCAACCAGAAATCCCTACTAAGCTGTCTGTGATTGTTTGTTAAACTTTGCACATGATGCAGATCTTTCTAGATGAACCAAAATATTGTATTTAAAAAAATATATATATATAATTTTAAAAATCCTTTCTAAATGTTAAAACAAGAGTGAAAGGATGTGTCCCAGTAACAGAGTTCATTGATTTGAACAACTGCCAGCCATTTAGATTTTATCTGTAATGCCTGAAAGGGTGGGCATGGTTAAAACAAAGGGAATAAAGATGTAGAAGGTGATTACAGCAGATTCCTCCTTTTTACTGCAACAGCATGAAAGTTGATGAGGGCAGTACTTTGCTTTTCAGATTGATCAGCCAGTGGAAGGTTGCGTTCCAGATACTAACCTTTCTTTGTACTAGTGCTAGATTGGTTCTCAGCTTTAGCGGGAGTGCTTTGGGCATGATTTGGAGTGTAGATTATTTATTAGGTTGTAAGAGAAGAGCTAGCAGGGCAAGTTGTTATTCATGCATGCAGCATATGTGTTTGTGTGCACACAAGAGAGAGATTGTGTTTGTATGTAGATGCTTATCTTTTTTGTACACCTTTATCTCAAGAAGAGAGAGAAGGGCTGTTCAGCCAGATTTTGGGATGTTGCTATTTTGTATGACAATCAGTCATGTAGTCTCACTTTTGTCTCTCTTTTTTTCGTTGCATAAAGTCTTTGCATCCTTCATACTCAAAAGCCCTGGATGTTCTTTGAGTAGTTGGCCATGTCAGCTTCTAGTGGGGGATCACATAGTCTTGCTTTGTCTGCATCCTGCCCTGGTCTGATCTTCACTGTTGTTCCATTGTCACAGACACTCACGTACAACAGTCATTAGAGACTAATGTTCCATAATCCAAATATATCTCTTACACACACACTGTCACAAGTTATCTTGAAACATGGAGACAAAATAAAACACAACTGAGTATTGACATCTCCACTTGAGGACAGACCTAATGCACTAAATGACGGTGGGGTCGGGTGACCTAACCTTATGAAATCAAATGCTGCCTCTTGGGGCAAAAAAACTGGCGCTGCCTCTTGGGGACAAGCGACCTCAACTTTCATGGGCCAAATACTTCTGAATACCAATAAAAAGTTGCACCTATAACAGTTACAAAAGAGAATAAAACAAATTACTCATACATATCCATATCTTTAAATAAATTACATCAAAAAGTCAACATTCAAAAAAAAACCAGATGCACAAATGCCACACCTCTCTAGGAAGACCAACATTCACCCCCCCACAGTAGTGTCTTGGCACTTGCCTTGTCACTCTAGGAAGTGAAATGTTGGCAAGGGACAGTCTTCCCCCTTCTAGTTCCACTATCTGAAAAAAGAATCTTGATTAGTCATTCAACAGGTGGGCTTAGCTACCATGGCTGTGCTGACTGTTAGACTCATGTCACCCTCTGTGACATCCATTGACCTCAAACTTCTTGTTATTATCTTTCATTAGGAGGCCTGTGTCTAAATAGGTTGTAGTTGCGGCCCTAGTCTCCTCTGGGGTGAAAAGGAATAAAAGAATCTGCATGGGTGCCTTCCTCACCACTCCTTTACAGAGTGCATGCTGGGATGCTGATGAACCTTTCTTTACCCCCTCCCTCCTTTCTTTTCACCAGAAACTCATGCTTTCTTATATTGCTTAAAAGCTATCATGCTGGGCTTTTTTCTCATGCTTCCTTGTGTGCTAAGGAACAAAACCCTTTTTCTCTTTGGATAATCCCTATTTATAGGCTGTCAGAGTAGATCTCAGTCCTGACTGACCTTTCTTGGAATATTCTTATTCCTGAAGTTTGCTTTTAAAAAAGTGACATCAATAACATTTTCTCCTTTTTCTTCAGGGGAAAAATCCCAGATGATGGTCCTGTTGCAGAAGCAGCAACTTTGTCCTGCCAGCTTTAAACTGCTATTTTCAGTACACCTGGTGTCATAGGAACTTTATGCCATCTTTCTAGCCTTGTAGCATGTCCATTCTTTAGAGTAGAACTTCTTAATCATTTCAGATTTACAATCGGCTCCCCAAACTCTCCTTCCTAGTCAATTTGTCTACATTTTTGTGGTCAACTTCCATTCTGTCCATGCAGTACCGCACCTGCCAATCACTTGGTTCTTTGAAGCCTCTGGTGTCTGCTGATTGTCAATCTATCATTATCATTACAGCATAT
The DNA here is from genome assembly GCF_003073045.1 of Pomacea canaliculata. Taxonomy (NCBI): domain Eukaryota; kingdom Metazoa; phylum Mollusca; class Gastropoda; order Architaenioglossa; family Ampullariidae; genus Pomacea; species Pomacea canaliculata. The sequence goes on along the minus strand of NC_037592.1, from coordinate 38,218,362 downwards.
GTTCAGTCCCAGATGGCAGTGCCCCTGGGGAAAAAAATTTTTTTGCATTGTCTTTGATGGCTTTATTTAAATCCATTCCACCCACTGCTCTGTTTGCTGACAAACTGTTAACGTACATACAAGTTTAAAAGGTAGTCTGTCAACTTTAAATACAGTGTGAGAAGTTTCTTTTTCTGAGGCCCTTCCACAATCTCTCCCTTTGCACACCTTTTTCATTGCCATTATCTGATTTAATTTTTATTTTATTGAAATTAATTGGTTTATTAAAAACCATGGTTTCCATTTTCCTGCTGCTCTAATCTACTCTGATTAAATTCCACAGCCCAGCCTTGACCAAGTTGTAAAGTCGTGTCGAGGTCGAAATCTTTTCTTCTCAACAGACATTGACAAGGCCATTGTTGAAGCAGAACTCATCTTTATCTGTGTCAACACACCAACTAAGAATTATGGGTTAGGCAAGGTATGAGCTGTAGCTTTTCTCCTTTAGTCTTCTAACTTTTGTTTCATCTCTTAATTGTTACATTTAGGATGCTAAGGAAAAGTGGCTGCATGATGTGACCATCTAACAAAGGATCAAACACATTTTGTTTTTAGGAGAAGTTGTATGGTTAAGGATTTTACTATACTTCTGTAACTCCTAATGATCACATATACATGTTGGGCATCCCATTAGAATAGAAATTTTTTTTTAACTTTTCCTGCCACTCCAGGGCCCATTATAAAATATGATCATTTTGTCTTTATAAAATGAAATAAAAGAAATACAAGAATAATTTAATGAGAAAGATTTTGTTTCATTCAAATAAGGGGCGTGCTGCCGATCTGAAATACATTGAATCCTGCGCACGAAGAATTGCCGAGATAGCCAAAAGTTCCAAGATTGTGGTGGAAAAAAGCACTGTACCAGTCAAGGCTGCAGAGAGTATATCCAGCATCCTTAAGGCCAACGTGAAGCCAGGTGTCAAATATCAGGTATCTGGCAGAAGACAATTGTATCTTTGAATGGTTATGATTAAGACTAATTACCATTGATTATGGTTTGAACAGTGCAGCCAGCTTTGAATGGTTGAGGATAGAATTTTGTGGAGCGTGTGTGAAGGGGTTGATTCTCAGAAGATGCGAACTTGCAAGTAGGTGTAAAATATTAGGCATTTTGGCACAAAGTCACAGCCATGGTCAGTTAGATATTTTGTTAAGAGCAGCTTCCGCATTTTAAAAAATTAAATGCTGTTGAAGTCTACCATATTTGTTTGGTTTGGGGGTTTTTTTTTTTTTTTTTTAAGCTCTTAATATTTTTTGTGTGCAGATTTTGTCCAACCCAGAATTCTTGGCAGAAGGAACAGCCATCAATGACCTTTTCAACCCAGATCGTGTTTTGATTGGTGGAGAGCAAACACCTGAAGGCTTTGATGCTGTCAATGCACTCTGCTGGATTTATGAACACTGGGTGCCCAGGGAGCGGATCATTACTATGAACACATGGTCCTCTGAGTTGTCCAAATTGGTGTGGATCTTCTTGTATTTGTATTTTGTTTTGTTTTTTTTTGTTTTATTTTTTTAAAGGTGTAACATAAATTACCTGAATAAACGTTGGTAGTTGGTAATATTTTTGGCTTTTCTGCGACATTCTCTAATGAAATAAATGATGCAAGATAATAACTCTCAGAGGTGGACTTGAAAGGGGGATGCTTATTGTTCAGCATTGCATTTCAGATTTTAAAAAAATTATTTATTTATTAATTGTTGGCCGCAGGCAGCCAATGCATTTTTGGCTCAGCGAATTTCAAGCATCAATGCCATGTCTGCCTTATGTGAAGCCACAGGAGCGGATGTGTCAGAGGTAGCCCATGCCATAGGCACAGACACAAGAATCGGCCCAAAATTTCTCAAAGCCAGCATAGGTCAGTCTTACTTTAGTTGAAAAAAAGTGTGTAATCCTATGAATCTTAAAGGCCAGTTTTATAGGGTGACAACAATGTGATGCATCAATTCTGCTACTTGTCAAACATAAATGGACATTTTTGTCTCTATGCTTCACTGGACAGATCAGCTTAGTTTCATATTCTGGTAAGAATCACTACCTCATATGAGTGAAATTTACAGAAGAACTTCAAAAACATGTTAACACAAATTTTTTAATAGACAATTAAGCAGTCACACAAGTAAACAATAAGTAGGAATTCTCTTATAGAATGTTAGTCTACCCTAAAATGGTAGTAGATAGCCAGGCCCATACTTTTCTAGGAGGCATGAAAAAATCTTATGATTATTGACTCCACATCAGTGAATGCTTTTTTTTTAATATAGGTTTTGGTGGCAGCTGTTTCAGAAAGATGTTCTGAACCTTGTTTACCTTTCTGAATGTCTCAACCTCCCAGAGGTAGCAACATACTGGCAACAGGTTGGGTTCATGTGTATAAGTACTCTCTGCCCTTAATGTCCTACTACCAAGACCTATAGTTTGATTTATGCCTGCAAACTCAATCAAGCTGCTGCTTAAGTTAACACTTCAGCCACTTCAAACAGAACCTACATAACAGGTCTTTTCTGCCTGAATTTCTTAAGCTTGTGCACAGTTGGTCCAATCACACTAAATCTTTGCTTCTCATGATTTGTTTCAGAGGATTTTAGTTTATTATATGGAGACAAAATCAATTCCTCATTTTTTTCAGATGAGGGTTAGTTGTTTTGGTAGCCATATAAATTGCAGCAGAAGTGTCTTTTATACTTTTCCCAGAATATTAGTTGAATTTGGCATTACAGATAAAATAATCAGTGAGATTTGTAAGTGCCATAAGGTTGCTTTGTTGCTTAATAATGACAAGCGATAATACTACTCTCTTCCTGTAACAGGTTGTGGATTTTAATAATTACCAGCGCCGGCGTTTCAGCAACAAAATTATACAGAAACTCTTCAACACAGTCACCAGCAAAACCATCGCCATCTTGGGTTTTGCCTTCAAAAAAGACACTGGGGACACAAGGTTTGTCTGCTTTAGAATTAGACAATGAAAAAGAGTGATGAGGTGGTAAGGTTGTCATAAATTTTGTTGATCTCTTTGGTAAAAAGTAAACCAAAAAGCTTGAAGGTATAGATTAATAGAAAGAGTGAGGGATATGTGTTAAAATTTTATTCATATGAAAAATGTTACGCTTCAATGATTTTGAACAGGGAGTCATCTGCCATCTATATATGCAAGTATCTGTTGGAGGAAGGTGCACACATCAATATCTACGACCCCAAGGTCAAGAAGGAGCAAATCATGAAGTAAATTGTAGTCATTTTCTGTGGCTTGATTGCATAGCCAGCATTTGTTCATTTTGTGTGTGTGTGTGTTGTATATGAGACAAAGCAGTTGACAGAGCCCTTCTTTTGTCAGATCCCCTCAAAGCTGTGTGATGGTAGGAAAGGTAACAAATTAAGGATGAAGATTAGTCTCAAGTTGTATTCCCTCCTCTGGAAATCTAGTTTTTGTTATTCTCAACCATGATTTAGCTTTTTAGTAGTGGTGCTTTCTGTAAAGTTCAAAGATTTTTACTTAGTTTACATTTTTGTGTATTGTAGTATAACACTTACACATACATCCATGCATACACAAACACAAAGATCATGCACAATCATATATTATTGCTGTTGTATTAAACATTGTTACAAATCTGTCTTCCTTTTTGATGACAGAGACCTCACACGACCAGATATCATTGACTTCCCAGAAAGAGGTATTGAAATTATCTAGATCCTCTATATACCATCTCTCAGCTTTATAATATTATAAGTATGAAATTTAAATGGATTTTTATTCCTTTTATTTGGGCCATAAAAGTTATACATTTAACAACATTCAACTCAAATAGCTGTAAATGAAGAAAAAGTGCAACTTTTGACTACCAGATTTCATATGGAGAGTGAGTGCTTATGAATGCAGGTGCATGTGTGTGCATAGATCAGGGGTGGGCAAACTATGGCCTGCGGTTGTCTTTGGACCAGCCAATCTGCCAAAATGTGAAGTTCACTTGTTTTCATTTTTTTTTATTTAGCCTAGATTAATTTGATTGAAATTAAATTTACTGAGTACAAAAGCGTTAGAAATCGGCAGTCCGTAGCACTCTTACACAGACAAATAACACAGGCTGGCATGTCTAATGGAGTCATTAGCATTGGCGGCAGCTGCCTTCAAAAACTTTTAAAGTTTTATTGTGAGCAAATTCAAACAGCTTCACTTTACACAATAAGTTTGGTAAGTGATTGCCATTATATACTCATTTGTTTTCCATTCCATTATCACTAGGTTTGTTGTGTAGGCTTAGGATTTGGGTATTTTACCAGCCTACTGCATAACTTAGAATTTTGAGAAAAGCCCGCAGAAAGAAACATTTGCCTGCCCCTGGCATAGATGGTGGGAGAGAGAAAATGAGATGTACTAACTTCGTTTTTTAATTAATATTGTAATAGTACCAGAACTGGTGACTATTTGCCCCGATGCCTACTCTGCTGCTGCTGGTAGCCATGCTTTGGTCATCTGCACGGAGTGGGATGAATTTGCAGTAAGTTTATGATAACCGAAAACCCATGTTTCTTGAGTTCATAAGTCCTGTTTTTGTTTGTATTTTACTTTTGGTAATAGGGTGAATCAAAAATGGGATAGAGAACGAACTGGTAAACTGGTTTGGTTGAAAAACTCAAAAAATTTTCAGATTTAATTTTTTTTATTATGAAATAAGTTTGCTAGAAACCATTGTCAATGATTTTATCACTTTCTGAAGCTGGTTTTGCATTTCTGCTGTAAGCTGTAAACTAAAAAAGATGATATTTTGTCAAAAAAACTTGTACACAAGATGTATTGAAGTGCTGATTCATTCACATGCTTGGTGGGTGTTTGGGGTAATGATTGGGAAACAACATTCAGTATCATCTTCGTATTTAAAATCCTGTCAGAGCTTAGTCATGAGATTGACAAGGAGGAGAAGGTATTATCTGAAGTATCCACATATTTTGAATATGTCTTCTTCATATAAAATATATTCTTGTCACATTGTAAAGTACCACAAATTTTCAATGTTTTATAGTCCATATAAAATGCCTTCTTGTTACATTTGTAGAATCTAGACTACAAGGACATCTACAGGAAAATGCTCAAACCAGCCTTTGTCTTTGATGGTCGGCTCATCCTTGATCACAGTGCTTTGCTGGACATCGGCTTTTATGTCGAGGTCATCGGAAAGAGACTGTCACGGGACATCACTAGGGTTGTTCGCACCCCAGCTGCCAGTAATTCTTAATATCTATAAACATGATGATTTTACTTAAAAAAACTATTGCAGCTTTCCGGGATTTGGAATTTATTTACTTATCAGATACAAATAATAATTTTGACATTATTTGACTATCTGGTAGGATATGTACCCATAACAAATATTCTTTTACTCCTTTTATATGAAATATTTTGCAAAGAAAGAGTAAAAGCAAAAAAGGACATACAGAAGGTGAAGATAAAGAACACCTGCAGATCAAGTAGTACCTAAAAATTGCAGACCATGCTGCATTTTTTTCTTTAGCAAGCATTCTGAAGTACATATACACAACACTACGAAAAAAAAGTAACATTAAGTATTAAATTATCAGCATGACCAATGGTTTCTTTCGTCATTTGACTGTCCAGAACTCACTGATTTTGTTCCATCCATTTCAAAACTAGAAACAAGATGAAAGGGCCAGAGTACACTTTACTGTCATGTAATCAATCTTTTCTTAAATAAGAAGAATGGTGCTAATTTGTTGAGTTTGCTCTCACTATGATTAAGCACGCTCTGTATGTGGATGGTGAACATTGAAAAAAATCATGAATCTGTGTTGCTTTTGTTTTGGCGATATATTGATGACCAGAGCAGTTTTGATCATCATGACTTAGCAAGACTGCTGTCTGTTCAGCACTGATAGTTTTATGTCTTCTAATCATTTGATGCTTGTAAATCGGTCATGTACTTTAAGAAGAAACAAAAAGGATAACATTGTTAGATGTTTCATTACCACAGGGTACTAATGCTGTTTCTAATGTTTTACCCTATGGTGCTGGAAAATGTTCTTGGTTTTTGAATGAGTGAGAAATAATCTATTGAATGTAACTCCATATATCTTGAATATTCTCTCATCTTTTGTTTGAATCATTACTGAAGTAATGGTTTTCATACATGTGCATGAATATGTTTTATGCAAATGCATCATTAACTTTTCACTAATTATTTTTTTACACACACTATGATTTTTTTTAATGTAGTGTTCATTTTGCTCTAGAGCAGATATTCATAGAAATTGTGTTTAATTGGTAAATGTTATGATTTTCTTTAATGTCATTGTCAATTTTCTCCATCAAAAAAATTACTAAAAAATTATGTTCCATTGGTAAAGGTATTATATAAAAATATTTCAAATGTAGAATCCTGAAATAGTTTTAATTGTATTTTGGAATTATAAGCCTGCATATGATCCTCAAAATAGAAACACTTGACTTTATAAATGTACTCGGACAGCTCAGGTTTTGGTGAGTTCAGATTTTTAGAACTATATCCTGGTATTAGGGAACATGGAGTTTTGAAGGTTAATATGAAAGATCTGCACAAATCTTTAAGTGAGAAGAAAGACATCGTAGTAAGTTCATTGTTATTCTCGCATATTTTTGCTGACGTGGTTCACATTGTTTGTTATGTAGCAAGTGTTGATAGCTTAAATTCCTGTCACCCCTTTTTTTTTCTTTTTTTGTATGAAGTGTTCATTAAGTTACAGTTTGGGCTTGTTATTTGGTGTTTTTATTTTAAAATCAGCCATTTCACAGCATTGTTGATCCTTCTTCAGTTTACTTAGGGACCAAGAAGTGCAGATATTAGTTACATGTACTGCAATGTGAAATGTGCAAGTTTTTGGACGAGATCTATTGCCTGCCTGTAGAGTTCAGTTTGTAAAATCTTGTACTTGTCTAATGTATACTTCGTCAGGGTTCACCTCTTGCCAGAAATTCATTTACAGTAAGTAATTCATTTACAGTAAGACAAAATGGCACCAGCAGTTACTGTGTTTGTTGAATGCTTCTGACAGGGATGTGGATAAAGTTCTTAAGATATAATGAAACATGAACAACAGAGTTCACAGGGCATTTTTATTTGACTATTCAGGGTATGTGATTCTAATGATACAATCAAACAGCAGCAATTTTCATTTTTAAAAATTTCTTTAAAAATATTATCAAACCATGCTTTTTGAAAAAGAAGTCTTTGCTTTCATTTTACTGTTTAAAAATTAGTAGTTGCATGGTGATCTTATTGTTAAATTATTTGAAACCAGGCATTTTTCACCAAGGTTAATGTGAAATTAAATGGAAAAGGTAATTTTATTGAGCATATGTTGTAAAATTACCTTTTCCATTTAATTATATTAATTTTTATATATTTCATATGTGTAGGCCCACATGTTAGTCTTTGAGGAATTTGGGTATGGAAAAGGTTGGCCATAGGGAATTAGCTTGGCTTCAGAGAGTTTACTGAAGTTCCGCAACAAATTTTTCTGTCAATCAATTTACACTAATGCAGTAAAATACAGAAAGGCTATTTATGAGCGCTTTTGGTGGCATTTCCCCAATGCAAAATGTTTCCTTTTCCATCTGAACCCATCAGCAATTTGTATAGCAGCCCTCCTTTGCTTTTAATGCCTAATAAATAATTGCCCTTTCCCACCACCAGATTAGAAATGTTCATTCCCAGGTCTTTTTCGGTCATCAAGGAGTGATGTATTGTGTTAAAGACTACCCTTTTCTTGGGATCATATTTTGGTGAGGACAATGCTCATGCTGTCTCCCTCACTACCATACCTACCCCCAATCCTCTGTGAACTCTGATAGCAATTCCTGACAGCTGGGTTAACAAGGAATTCTGCTGCACTCATAGTGTCTGCCTCTGGGTTCAGATATCAGTGTTCTAACCACTTGGCTATTTATTTCTCCCACCACCAGAAGCGCTTGTTGTCTGTTTCATGTTTATGAGTTGTGTAATATATACAGATGCTTCTGCACATGTTATGACTGCTTCATGTTCTGTGATGTATTATTTGTGTACTTAACCAGGCATTGGAACAGGTGGTTCTTTTTCATGGCAGCCATCTGCATTTCTTAAAGATTGTTAGCACAGGTTTTTAATTATATTTGCAAGTTGCACAAGCTATTTGGGAGCACTAATGGTATCCTGCTGTCAGTTTATATTTTTATCACAACAGGCATTAAGAAAGTACATGAGGCAAGTTTTCAGCTGCAAGTCTCCAGAGCATTCTACAAATGAATGAGAGACAAATTTGTTTCCTTTTGCATGTTTGACTGTGATCTGTTTTAAAGATATTTAAGTATTAATTGTTTTGTCATCGGTAATTTTGGTCAATTTTTTTTATATTAGTAATGTAACAAATTTTGGGCAGGATAGAAAATTATTTTCCTGGAAGTATGGGCTCAAAAAAAAAAAAAAAAAAGGTAGTAGAGGAATGGGTGGGATGTCTAGGAAAGTTCCATCAAACAGTGAAACTTAGCTTTGAAAGATCTGGGGGTAAATCAACACCAAATATGCTTAAAATGTCAGCCAGTCCCTCCACCAGACTTTGTCAGCACGTTACAGGAAAAAAAAACTTCAACTATTTTTGCAGTCAGTCTGAGTATGTGTTGTCAATAAGAATTTTCTTAGCATGTGATGATTTTTTTTTTCGGGGGGGGAGGGACTATGTACCTTTTTTTCTGGGAAAGTGTGTCGTTACCAACTTAAAAGGGTCATGTTATAAATTTTCTAACTTTTTGGGTTTGTATGCAGCATCAGGAGCATTGTTTTATGTATTGCCAAAATAAAGCAAGTGCTGAAATTTGGATGTTTGAATATTTTTAAATGTGTGCACAAATTACACATTTTATAGGCATTCAGAATCATTAGAAACAAACTTCATAAAGCATCAAACATTTCTATCTTCATGTAGCATGAAAATTTTTGTACAGGTGCTACAACTGCTCAGATGCTCCTTTACTGACAGAAAATGCATTCAGATACACAATTTTATTTTATTTATACCTTTCAAGCGTCACATTGAAGGTCCTTATTTACAACACCATATTAAGCACCTCATTATGCTGATAAATAAAACAACCAAAAAATGCCCCAAATCAACGAATGCACTTAAATTACCTTTTTATGTAATGATACAAACTGGCAAAGATTAACTGCGCATATTGAAATCAACATTTTGTAATTTTACACAACTGAATCAGTACTTTAATCATAATCCCAACAGATTATTTGCCTTGGAGCAAGATAGTTGGGAAGATAACCATAGTGTAGAGCCTGCATGGAACAAAACTTCACTAATTTTCTGATGCTTATTAACTCAGTGATGTCATCTACCTTTCAGACAAGATTATAGAACATTTCTTTTTAGAAAAATAAATCATAAAAATACCATTTTTAATACAAAAACCTTGTATGCATGTAAAAAGTTCAAGTTATTAATTCACGTCGATGAGTAAACTGTATTCATCCTAATGTAACAGAAGTTCATCCAGAATAATGAAAATCATAACATATACAGTAATTCTATTGATTTCGCCGCACCAAGCACGAAACATTAACAGGCTTGTTACATTTCTTAAAATATTTTGCTACTGTACATGCACATTCTCTCTCTCACACACTCTTTTCATAGGTGTTTGCAATAAAGTGCATAATGTGCTCTCCACCTTTGAACCCTGTACAGTCCAACTTCCACAAATGCTTATATTTTGAGTAAGTGCTACAGGTTTTCTATAGGCTACAGTTACCAATACATTTTACAGCATTCATAGACTCATGTCATGGACCTATGGAAAAATCTATTCGTGACCTTGATAGTGAATTGGTGTTTTACGCTGAGCCAGCAACCAAGGCTATTTCTACAGCCAGCCATGTAAACAGATGCCACATGCAGAGAAGGAACAACGTGCCCAACATGACAACTGAACCCAGGGACAGCCAACCTTTATTGTAGCAGTGACAGATGCTAGCTGTTGCACCACTGCCCCCTGTCTTGATAGTGAAAATCTATCCCAAGATATTTAATGGTCAAATGAGACTTTACCATCAAGCTTTGTATCTGTATTAACCCTTAATTTCTCATATTAATAATTACCCAAATTAAAATGTTCCCTATTTATGAAGCAGAAATGATAAATGTATAAATAATGCAATTATTTGAAAACCTTCAACTTACAATTTGAACTCAATGGCTTCCAGAACGGTATTATTTTAAGTAACAAAAGTAAATGACACTAAACAAAAAGAGTTAATGAAATCAACACTGTGCTGAGTTTACAATGACTAGTTACATACTCTACAGCACTTTAGCAAGCTCAACAGTTTTTCATAGAATTTCATTCTGTGGTCACTGCAATCAACATTACATCTTCCATTTTTTTCATTTTCTACTTCAGTGCTTTTGGGAAACTAATCAATAAATAAAATGTAACAACTGTAGCAACTGCTCGGTGGTTTGAAGGAAAATGTTAAAAGGTAGCACAGAGACAAAACTACTGGCAAAGTATGAGCTCATTTGTTCTGTGAGAAAAAGCATAATTTTACACATATAACACTAGAGTACTACAATAATATATGCTTGTCACAAAATGCCCCTGGTGCAAAAATAAAAGTATATAAGTATAGCAACAAGGATTCAGAAGATTCATACCAAGCCATTTGACCAGTGGGAAAATACAATTTCGCCATCTGTGTCTTATTAAGTGAAAGGTTTATACCTCAACCATCAAAACATTTTTTCCATTATTTTTACTTAAGAATACATATATATTACTTGCTAAAACTATGCATATTTTCTTCCTCTTTTTTGCTAAAGTATAATCTAATAGATATGATACTCAAGTACACAATTATTGCTAAAACTGAGAACACTTCTTAATATAGTAAAACCACTAGCCAAAGTAATGTAAGTTCTGTTCCTAATGCCAAGTTTCCTGCAAATCTTTTTTATTAATTGAGAAGATCAGTCTTTTCAAAAATGAAATAAACAAAATATTTAATTAAATAAAGGAGATTCACTGTGTCTGACAAACAGTTTGGCTCGATACAGGAAGTCAAGAAGACGTTTCATTTGACTACTCTTTTACCAGAAATTTCATCAGTATGTCAGGTACCAATATAAACACCTGCATTCTGTGCTTACAACTTTTTTTAACTGCATGACTAGAACACTGCAAAAATTGGGATATTGAGATAGCCTTGTGTTACCAGTGTCCAAAACTATCAGCTCTGGTCTTCCGTTTGTTCTGTCTGTGTTAAGTGGGAAGGTGTTGTGTCCACTCCACTTGACTCTTGTGGCTCCTTTTCCATCACCTGGGTGGGGCCAGACAGCGACCATGCCTGTTGAGCACCTTCCTCTTCAGGCTGCAGTCCTGTCATGTACTCCAGGGTCAGACAGGGGTCAAGCACTGGCTGATCTGCACCCTCCTCCTGTACTTCACCTCCTGTAGCTGATGTACGCATCTCCTGAATGATATGATTGATACCAACAAGCCATTGGTGGACCTGGTCACATATAAAAAGGAAAGGTACAAGTGAAATACACCTGCATGCTGCTTCACTACCATTGCTTCATTTCAGTAACACCTATGTCTTGAGACACAATGTTCACATAGCCTAATAGCTGTAAGTGCAACAGAGCACTTAAACAAAGAAAAAGGTTATACACCACCTTGCTAAAATGTACAAGTGTCATTCTCCTAAGCTCTTTTTTGCAAGAAAAGTGGTGTTGAAACAAAATCATTCAAGCATACTTTCTGAAAACAAAAAAAAAAAAAAAACCTCTTATGCTAAAGGGGAGCAACTGTGACCATGATTCTAGTTCAGAGTTTGAAATTTTTTGTGACTCTAGTCTGGCATTTTCACCTATTTGCCCTATTTCTTAAAATAAGATCTTCCTGATTGTCGAACATGCTGTGAAACAATAATAAATTTGCTAATGAAAAAAGTGTCCCTGGCAAAATCTAGCTGCTTGTGTACATGTTCCAGACATAATATAAAAGAAATGTAAAAGAAAAAGTTAAAAAGCAAACCTCCTGAGTGTGGTTGATCATCAGGGCAAGGTGGATTTCATGAGCCTCTTCAAGACACTTCTTCTTCAATGCTGTAAGAGTGTAAATTTTGTGGTTTAAAAAATGTTTTTCAGTGTTCTCTCAGTTGAAACACAGTCTATGCTGATGACAACAATCATAAGACAGCAGGCATCAAGACTTTGTTCAATCAAACCTTTGTAAGATTGAACTTCTGAGTTATATATCAAAAAAAATGAATGCATAAAGTCATTGAGCTTTAAGCATACAAACCAAATGGCTGACTTTACACATCTGTATAGAAAATAAAGCTATCAGATACTGAGATAGGGTAGTTGCAAAGTCACATGACCTATATACTGCCAGACTACTAAAATTAATTCTTGTGTTTCAAGAGGATAATATCAAGTTAGCTATGTATGAAATTTTTTTTTTAATATTTAAAGAATCCTTTAAGAAAAAGATGGACAAAACAAACTTATCAGAAATGTCTGAAACAAACTGAAATCAAGCATTTCTTAGTTCATTCTAAAGTGCACTTTATTTATTCATTATTTTGTAAACCCTAAAGCAATGAGAAATGTCCAGTGGAATTTTGGAAGTTTTTTACACACAAAGTTTTCAGATGATATCTCCTCTGACAATCTTTTCCTGCAGGTAGATTGCAAGAATCAAGCAGAAATGAATGAATATTATTTATGGTTACAAAAAGCAACTATAATGTTGCATGTAACAGGTACCAGACTGCAATTTGATGCTTCACCCCTGAACTGCTAGTCATTTCTATTTTATGCAGAAAGGAGGTTGTGATAGAAAAATGTTTAACTTCCTCTCTAAATAACTTCCTTTACTAATGGAGATGCTTGAGATTAGAAATGTTTCAGCTAGCATGATTATTGATCTCTTGTACATTTCACGTCCATTAAATTTGTGTAACAAAAATGTAGTATACATGTACTACACGTCTAAGGTGCAGCCACAGAGTGTATGGCATATATGCACCAAAGAGTTAAAATGGATTCAGTTATCATACCTGCCACTAAAGATCCAATCCTTGTTTTGACAGTGTCTGATATCTTGCCAGCAGCCCACCATTCTTCCATCAACAGTAGCTTTCTTTTAACATCTTCAAGCGCTCGGCCCTACGTAAAGTGAACTACCGTGAGCACTTGTTAATGCAGCAAATTTTTAAGCATACTGTCAACAGCAAAAAAGGAAGTAAAGTAGTGATAAAATCATGGTCCTTTCAAAGACTAAACACTAATTTCTCTTCTGCCTAAGAAAGAATTCAATAAGTACAATTATAATTTTTATCATCATAAGATTCTTTTTCTTTTTCTGTAGAGTAACGTTTTTGCAGCAAATCACACCATACTCACATATTCCATGATCTTACATTTACTTTCTAAAAACAAAATTTAGGAAGACTTTGACAACATATACCTGTAAAGACTGTTTAACAGAATCTGCAGCTGAATGCAAGCCCTCTTTGACATAATCCAAGAGAGACTCTTCTGAGTGCAGTGACAGTTCATCTAGCAAGTCCTTCAGTGATTTGGTGCAGAACACATTATCTGAAGACAGAACTGGCTGGGCAGTCATTGCACCAGCTTCTGGTGAGATGATGACTGGCTCTAGAGAAGATCCCCACATGGGTCAGCAGTGGGACTTAATGATGGGATGACCAATGGTACTGGAGTGGGGGTATTGATGGTTGTAGTAGGTGGTAGAATTTGAACAGGAGGCAAACGAGGCGGCCCATCTACTGGATTGAGAAGTGTGCATGTACCTGTGTCATAGCCGTTATAAATAAAAAATTATTTGAAAATGTTTTATATTATACACATAATGATACACATTCTCCTATTAAAAGTAATGAAGCAATTATCTTTCGAACTTGTCATGAGTTCTTTTCTACAGTATGCAGTACAAATACAAAAATACTTTTATTAATCCTTTACAGGATTGTTTGCCAACAATAACATGAGAACATCATGTTACATAATACATTAATACAGGCTAAAAAAAAAAAAACTTAAAAACTATATCCAATCCATTTAAATTGGCACTTACAGTCTCTCTTGCAATTATTAAAAAGAATTTTACACATCCATATTGCCAAAGCAGGAAACACAGAGATGAGCATAACATCAGTCCAACCATATAAATGGACACTCTAGAAAGAGGACAAGTCGAATGGTTATGTGCCATCATAAGCACATCCTATCCATAAGTTGACTGCATATCTGGATTGTTTCTTCTTTGTTTATCTTGTTCCTAATCACACCCAGTGGAGCATAGGGCGCAACTACACCACGCCATCGGACCCGGTTCTGAGTGTCCCATTCCAGTTGAGACTATGTCATGCCAGCTGCCTCCGCCTTGCTGTGGACCGATCTCCATGTCTGTCTGGGTCTCCCAACCCTGCACTTCCCTGTGGGTTCCAGCCCAGAGTTTGTCTTGTTAAATTGTTGGCCTTCTTTCGTAAGGTGTGATCAATCAAGCCCCACTTCAACTTTTTGATGTCTTGGCTCGCAGGGTTTTGGTTGGTTCTCTCCCACAGGTCTGCACTGGAGATCTTCTTGAGCCATCTGATGATGGGGATGTGGTGCAGACATCTGTTGACGAATGTCTGAATCTTGTTGGTGATGGTGTTTGTCACATGCCATGACTCAGATCCATATAGAAGGACTGACTTTACATTTGCATTAAAGAAGTGGATCTTGGATTGTATCCGGGATAAGTGAGTGCAGGTAATGTGTGGTTCTAGCTTTATGAACTTAAAACCTACCCCTTCTGTCTATGCACCTGTTGTCAAATACCTGTTGGACTGAGTGTGAGTTGTTAGCTAAAACTGCAGTCAATAAGCATATCAGAAGTTTGTCATACACTGTCTACATGTCATTTTGTCCCCTCCCAACCACCTCTTCTGATTTTTTTATTTTCTCCTTCAAAAGTCATGGTGCTGCATATAACAGGTGTAAAATATTTGCAGATGTTCCAAGCACATTAAAAAAAACTTTAGCTTTCGGAGTGCTGGCTACGCACTTTCTAAATAACCTAATCTACATGAGCTTTTTAAGTAAGTTAATCATTCATAATTATGCCAAAATATTTCTAAATGCTCACTCTTCTTAGAACATCTCCCTTATAGCATTTCATCAAAAAAAAAATCTTGTCCTTCCTAAAATCAACCATAATTTATTTCATTCTCTTAACATTCAACTCTAAATAATAATCATCACACCATATAACAGAGTGATCTGTAGAAGGATCCTGTCTGTAGTTGGAATCGTCATCTTGAAAATCAATCCCATAAGTCCAGTGTCGTCTGCAAATTTAACTTATATGGTGCAATCATCATTTCTATCTCCTGACAACACAAACCATGGTGCAAGTAGCAAATGATCTAAAACAAATTATTTGTCATCATAAAAGGGGTATGGGTAAAATAATAAGTTCTTATTACATATACCTGTTGGCGAGGATTGATCAGATGACAAAGGATAAGCAACTCTTTTATTCAGAACCGTACGCCGAGGTGATTCTGACAATGTCGTTGAACTGTTGTTTGAACTCTGATAATCAAACACTGGTGGATCATTCCAGCCACGATCTGGATTGCCTTGAAGAAAAACCACGCAATGAACTGATAAAATGTTTATCCATTCTTCAACAATTAAGGCGGGGAAGTGGGGGGATCGAGTGGATATTTTGTGTGTTTGGGAGGGGATGGGCTGTATACAAGTTTGTGGGCTGATCGACAGAAGAATTTTGTTTTTCTTTACAGCGACCTACGTCATTAATTCATCCATAATTCATAGATTTCAAAAAAAAAAAACTGCTAAAGATGTGTTGATATCAAAGCATTTATGGTTTTACAAGTAAAAAAAATTGTTTTAAACGCAGAATTCTAAGATTCTTCACCATTTCAGACAGGACGCATTCACAAGCATATACAAAGGGTTATGCCACTTTATATTAGATAAAATCCCTAGATCTACGACATGAGACTCTGCATTGTAATTGTTGTTTACAAAATTTACCAAGTTTACAGAGCAAATCTATTGTAATCAAAGCGAAACTCCCCTATCGCCAACTCACCTGGTCTGGGAGCTGCCATTTTGAGTCATGTGACATTTGAGACCAATGCAGATTTTCCAGATCAAGAAGGGTTAGTTTTTTTTTAATAGCTGTTCCTACAATTGATGTTACTCCCTTTCGTCGTAGAAAAAACGCAGTAAAAGAATTGCAAAAATGTCTTGAATTATTTTAAACTAATACTTCAAAGTATCTTTTCATTAATTAGTTCGTTAATCTGTCTACATTGTTAATTAAAAGTAACATAAATAATTTTGTAGAATTTCGATTCGCTTTTTAAGTTAACCAGGATAGTGTTGTTGTAAACTCACAGAAGAAGCCACAGAAGAGATCTCCTACGATAAATGTGGAAACGGACGAGGACACTAATGTATCCTGAGCTGTAGTGGTTCACTTCATTTGAACATGATGCTAGGCAAACAAGAACATGATTCGTCACATGGATAACCGGACAGAACTGACAGAAGAGCTGTGTGATTATCTTATTTACTCCGTTCACTGTTTGACGGAATTTCGTCTGCTTTTTGCCGCCGGTTATAATCTGAGGAATGAAGATCAAATCACTAAGGATTGAGGCTTTCAGTGTCGTATGTTTTCTAGTGATTCTAGTGATTCGGAATGCTTATGGGTCTACAGCTGACACTAAGAAAAATGAAGATCAAAAAGTTCACCGACCCGCAGACACCACGGCTGTGAAAAAAATCGAGACACCTGCAAATGGTACGGCAAAGGGACAGTCAACTTTGAATTTTGGTAAGTGTTTTTGACATTGTTGTAGCCACTAGTAAGATTACTTTCCGGAATAGAAGGGCTGCTTATCGATCAGTGATTTACTGCTAGAGTTAAAGGTATATAAAATTTCATAATTACAGTACACAACTCCCCAAGTCGAAACAATCGGTAGAAAAATCGTTTATCGCATATTGTCATTCATCGTGTCAGAGATGTAATTTACTGTTGAATCCGCACCTTGCTAGTCAATAAAGTAGAAAAACAAAAACAACCCACCCATTCAGTCATCACTCATCCAGTCCGAGTATACACATTCACCATTATCCCTTCTGATTAATAAATATGAGATTTTAAAATATGTTGTACTTGTTTTTTGCTTGTCAAGTCAGAAGTAAAATGCATATACACCTCACTAAGGCTCATGGACTACAGTTTTACAACTGTTATTATCATGTACAAAGTGGGTTTAAATGTCAGACTTTGTGAAAGAGACTGTGAATTAAGAAGATTCAATTTAATGTTTTGTGGGAAAAGTCTCTAAGATGCATATAATGTACACATATAAACAACACATGTGATGCATTAGATTTCCCCAGTTTTTAAAAGTCATGCTTACATAGTTAAAATATTGTATGCTTAACATTTTGGCTTGTCAGTAAATCAGAAGTAAAATACAGCTTGCATCTTTTTGAAGACATTTATGGTTAGTTGCACCATCCATATAATTTAGCGCTACTTTCCTTTCTATCTGTATTGCATTTTTTTTAATGTTCTGTAAATTTACCAGCTGGCAAACATCTCTGTAGTCATCTATGTACACATATTTTAAAGCAGACTATGATAGAAGTGTTGAAGGTGGTTTTGTCAAATCAAAAAGATGCAAGGTGTAGATTTGTCAAATGTATCAATTTGTACTCAGAGTTCCTTAGATGATATATAATTAAAGATGGCAGAATTTAACAAATTAATGTCATTTTAGGGTGCTGGGTAGGGAGATGCAATATGATTGTAAAGTGAGACACCATGCATCTCAGAAGTGAAAGATTGAACATAGATAAGAAGATAAAACATTTCTAATCTAAGCCAAAAAGGGAAAGACTGTGATGACTAGTGCACTTTCAGGACACATGAGGACAGGGTAATCACCTGTGACAAAATCTTGTTTTGCAATTATGTTGGTGGGCCTGGGGGTAGTGGGGTATGACATGATAGTAAACAGTTAAAGGCAGTCTCATCACCTGTATTAGTGGCAGTATTTCCAGAATTGGCCTGCAGAGGGGAACTGTGGAATATTTATCTATCCTACTCCTTGGAAGAAATTCTATAGCATGTATAGCAGAGGTGGGCAAAGTAAGGCCTGTGGATGTCTTGGACCAGCATGTCTGCCAAAATGTGAAGTGCACTTGTTTTCATTGTTTTAATTCACCCTAGATTAATTTGATGGAAATTTATCAAGTACAACAGCATTATAAATCGGTAGTCTGTAACATTCTAACACAGAGAAGGTAGAAAGATAACAAATAACATGGCTGACATGACTGATGTAGTCGTTAGAGAGCATCGGGAGCAGCTGCCTTCAAAGGAAAGGCTGGTTTTAAAGTTTTATTGTGAGCAAATTCAGCATCACTTTGCACAATAAATTTGGTAAGTGAACGCAATATGCACTCTTTTCTTGTCCATTCTATTATCACCAGGTTTGTTTTGTAGTCACCTGGCATCGGATTTTTACTGGCCCACCACATGCCTTTGTATTTTGAGACTGGCCAAAGAAAGGAAACTTTGCCCACCCCAGCAAGTCAGTACTACGCTGCAGTACCATATTGTGGAATATGTACAACAGACTAAGATTTTGTATCTCACAGCATATTGAGATAAGGCAGAGAGATTTTTCAGGGACTGATGAGGTCACATGAGAGCATAGCTGTATTATCTGTTAAAGTATTTATTGTTTTGGGGATTGTAGTGAGATAACATGGTCTAAATATAGTCCTGTGGAATTGGGGAATGTAATCTGATCTCTGTGATTAGAAAATGAAAAAAATGCTCATAGCTCATGACTAGTTTATTGATGATCATTCATGAGATAAAAGATGTTATGAGTGAGAGAGTGACGCCACAAGTGTTTCCAAAATAAATTTAAGTACAGTTTACTTGTAATTCATTCATACGTTATCATTAAGACGAGTACTATATTTTCACAAGATGTAAGAGTAGTAAGTCCAGTAAAACTAGACAGTGAACTGTTTATGGTTCAAGTCATCGCTTGTAACGACTAGCAGGACTAAGTTCAAGTGGTTGTGCGGGAAGCTGTATTGGCTCTTGAACTTTTCTTGCTCACACACACGTGAATGAAGTTCACGTTAACTGTTCACCTTTGCGACCTCATTGTGTGACGTTGCTGGCGGGTAGCTCGCACCAAAACGGTTGCCCTAAAACATTCGAAGCATAAACTTTGGGTTTGAAGAAGACATGTCGTCTGGCTGGTCACGTGACCCCGCGACGTTTTCCTGACACGTTTCAGGGTGAAGAGTTCAAACTTTCGCACAGTGCGCTGCGGCGAAACTTATTCATCCACTAAAATAAAGTGCGATGCTTATCTTGATCATCGCCTTTAGGATGTTAGAGGCTGATCGATGAGTTTCGCAGTAATAAAATCATCCATCAAGAGGAGTTCGTAAGATGGCCACGGAAGCAGAACGCCCTCTTTGCGATGACGATCAGCTGTGGAATGGACAAGCTGTTCATTTGCAACAGTGTACATCGTGCACTCATTTGTACCACTGACCTCTCTAGTACCTTAGCCTGACAAGAACGGGCACCCGTGACTGTAACATGCACGGCGAGGTTTCTTTTGGGGACAGGTGTGAAAACAATGCCCACCTGTCATCGGCTAGGCGCCGATTTCTTAAACCCCAACGGGGATCCGGTTATCAATGCGATTTTTGGCGATGAGTCAGCGGGTGTTCTTCCACATTTGTTTATTTTGTTTTTTTCCTGCTTTCGAAAATCTTATTTAAACGTTCATCATGCCCTGTAGACATTTAACATTTACCAGCCACTTCTTTCCTACTCTAAATAAGAGCCTAAACTTCTTACTATGCATGACACTATCGTTTTTTTTTTTTTCCCTGCGTGTTGATTTTTTTAAATCTTTTGAGTGGTTTAACACGCGCTCTTCCTTTCCACCCATAATCCCAAGCTTCATTACTGCCATTTTAAGGTAGATCATTACATTTTGCGAATAATTTTGACAACCTTTTTTTACACGCAGAATGTAAACATATCCCACAACATGGCTTTCAATATTAAATATATCGTGTGATTTTCTTTATATAGCAATTTTCCTATTTATCCATGATGCCATATAGTAGTTTTCTTCTTGAAAACGCGAAATCGCTTTAGGATATATATATAAAAAAAAAATGCCGCACACCCACCTAACTTCCACCTGACCCTCACCTAGCTATCCCTTCATTTTCTTGTTTTGCTTCGTCGTCTATGCGGAGCAAATGTAGCGTGGACAAAAGCGAATGAGGAAGACATCCTATAGGAGTAGGCTGTAGGAAATAAGTGGATGGACCTTGGAGGGGGCGACGAAAGGACCATAACGATATTCTTGAGCTCTCGTCCTTCCTGTGTCGTCGTACGCGAGGGCGGCCAGGAAACCTGCACAAGCTGGGGGATGCTGCAGAAGCAGTGGCAGCAGATGGAACGAGGTCGGAGAGAATCTCTCGCTAACAGAACGATGCGATCTCAACAATATGCTGAGACAGCCAGATCGAAGGAGATGGTGGTGTTGTCTGGTAGAGGGGGCAAGGAAGATTAGTTAGCCAAGACGGCCAGCTGAGAGCGAAGGAAGAGGGACTGGCATTTAAAAAAGAAGAAAAGAGACACGCCCACATTAGTCCAACGAAGGTTTTCGTAGAGCTGAAACCCCTCATTGTGTCACGCTAAGTAGTGGGATTTATGGGGTGGAATAAATAGACGTTGCGTACCATTTCACCTGTCTGGTATTTGGAGTAAGTGGAAGTGCCTACACCCAACACATTTTGAGGGTGCATGAACTGTTGACTGTTTTGGGAATATGTATTTGTAGTTTTTATATAGTTATCAACTCGTAAACTGAACCAGAGGAGCAGTAACAGCTGTGACCCTGTGTTGTGACCCTGTTTTACTTTGCACGTGCATGGCGTCTGTCATACGCGTGAGAACATACATCAACATGATCGTCGGGGTGTCTCAAAAGCGTCGAAATTCTAGTTGATTACTTTGCACGCAGATGGTATTGCTGCTGACTCGTGCAGGGAAATGCACTACATAAGCGACTAGAATATCGAGGTGACAAGGTTTTCCCTACGGTACATTATTGTGCTCTTTTTTTACGGCCCTTTTTCTCTTCGTGCCACTATGACTGACAAGTACAAGCAGTAACAGCTGTAAGTTGGCATAAGAGTGTGTTGGCAGACGTTTTTACTTAATAGGTAATCCAGCATTCTGTTACCAGTGTTAGATGTTCTGTCAGCAACACTGGTCGACAGATTGTTAGGAGCGGTCTTGTGGCGCAAAGTAAGGATCGTGACCCGTGGGTTCAGATCTCGTCTCCAGCACTTTTTGTTGTGTGTGTGTTTTGTTGTGTGTTTTTTTTTTCTGTATGCAGCGCATGTTTGCAGGTATGGACTACCTCGCCGTGACAGCATCAGCTACTGACTCGGTTTAACTCGACAACCAGTCTTAGAAGCTTGTCTGATACTTCAGGACATTCCCCACTAACTTGCCCTCCCTGCCCCTGCCCCCCCCCCCCCCAAGTCGGAAGAGATCTCATCGATTCTACGTCTCGTTCCGATAAGCTACCATCAACTATTGTGCTTCTCCTCCTCTCCCTCTTCTCCCTGTTTTTGCGCATGACCACGATTTGCAGACCCACGCATTTCGGCTCACGAACACGATTCGTCGGTCATCGATATTTCGTCTGGACAGGGCTTTCCTTATTCCTCCACTCACCCACCTGGAGCCACCACCTCGCTCCAGCTGTCTACTTCGTTTACTAGCGGGCGTACGCGTGCGCTCGTGCGAAAATGTGGCACACTAGCGACTTTGTTCTCTGCCATCATGCTTCCATTTTTATTGGTCATGCAGCGGTTAGTTTAAAAAAAATTCTTTATTGTTGCCTGGTTACTGAGCTTGTCGGATTGTCTACAATATTTAGCGATCATCAGGCACGCAGCTGCCCGCGGTAAACAGTAGGAAGTACTCGGATGACGTCATCGGAAGGCTGATCATCCTTGTGGTCATGCTAGTTAACAACGGTAGGAAACAGGGAGGCTGTGTCATATATCTGGATCTCAACGTTTGCAGTCTATGTTATTTATAAACTAAATGTCAGAAGCCGGGCCTGGTCGATTGAAGTTTGTTTTGACTAAAGCGAAGTGGTAAGTTTTTAATAAGTTTAACAAAAGGCTCCAGCTGTATAGTGTGGAGGTGTCATCGACCAACAGGAGTGGTGGATGTGTGGGAAAAGGGAAAAACCTACCCGAAATGCACTGTATATTTTCTCAGCATATTGTGACTAGAGAGAGGGGGGTGTTTCTGCAATTCCTCACTGTCTGTGTGAGAGAGAGAGTGAACCATCCTCTCGCACGCCGCCAAATCCACATCAGCAATATTATGACAAGCAGTGAACGTTGGAACCGCTACAAAAAGTATTCAGGAAGCAACAAAGTCGTTAATGAACCTTTTTTTTTTTTTTATGTCTCTTGGGGAGTGAGGTGATAGACGACACTTTTCTCGGGGCCTGAGTGTGGCGCCCATCTCCCCCTCTCGCATTCCCCGGACCTCTGTAGAGTCAGGTACCCATTCCCGTCAGATGGGTCAACCTGGAAGGTGGAGAAGTTCGCTGCGCCACACGGATATCGAACCTTTTAGATTTTTTTTAAACATAGTACATAGTCGACAAACCGTAGTCAAACAGGTACGGAAATCTTCGATATATAACAAATAAATCCGTTATGTATTCTAGTGTACTTGTGATAGATTAAAAGACTGATTTATCTTCCACACAGTGTGTGTGTGTGTCCGACACTTGAATGCGGACGGATCTGGCAAGTACGCCTTTTAGAGTTGTTGTCTTTAGAGTTCGGTATCTAGGATGATTTATTAGTGGGTATTAGGTCTGACACTGCCATACTACATACTACATACTAAACGCTCCTCCACTCGATTTAAATTTAGGACAGTGTTTTAGAGAGAGATGTGGCAGGCAGCATTCCCGTGTAAAACTGCTTTTAGGCGCACTGTGTAACCAACAGCAAAAGCTAGTCTGTATCGTTTTGAGCTGCCATTGTATTTAGAACATCCCCACAGGTTACAGGGTACAAAACAAAACGCAGCAGACTCTACTTAGCACAGAATCGATGCTTTTTGAATGCTTAAGGACATGCCAGGGCAGTATACAGAGCTCGAGACCTCTGAGATGGTCAGGCTTAAAGTCAAAAGACAGATGAGGAAGAGAAAGCACAGGCTTTGAGGCCCTTATCCTCCGGACATTTTCCCCGCATGGCTTGACAGTAATCCTCAGCGATAAGTTTATAATTCTGGGATTAGCAGATGGAGGAAGGATGCATTTCGTACTGACAGCGTTATTATCTCTTAACACCACTGTACTCTGCCTGTGATGTTTATCAGAAACTCCGCGCATTCGGTCCCATGGAACGAAAGATGCAAGCACGTGTGTACGACGATGGATTTTGGAACCGGAAGTTGCCTAAAAATCACGGTCGGCGCAGGCGCGATACTCTTTGTGATAAGGGTAACTAAGCAGATTTAGGAAGTTCTGTCTTTTGCAATCAC
The DNA here is from genome assembly GCF_003073045.1 of Pomacea canaliculata. Taxonomy (NCBI): domain Eukaryota; kingdom Metazoa; phylum Mollusca; class Gastropoda; order Architaenioglossa; family Ampullariidae; genus Pomacea; species Pomacea canaliculata. Next base: position 38,194,570 of record NC_037592.1, on the reverse strand, counting down.
TAGTTAAAAGTAAATCATGCAGAAACCATAGCAGTGCATCAGAATTTAAAAAAAAATGACCAACATTATCAACACAAAAGGGATTAACGAGCACAATGTTAATGAGGACACACACATCATTTTTTGTCGGTGCACGCGCGCGCAAAGAGTAATTAACAATGCACAGATGTCGACATTCCGGTTTTTTTAATTTTCCATATTTCGTTACGCTGTCAGAGGTGTGAAGGTGAATGTATTTGCTCGTTTGTGTGCAGTTGGTGTGGGCTGGCGACTGGTTGGTCACATGATCTTTTTGTGGAATTTTTAAGTCCCTCTCCCCCATCTCTCAAAACTCGTTCCTGGGTTGACGTATGAGTCGCATTTCAGTTTTATTCGCATGTTTTTGTTGGGTTTTTTTTCCCCCGTCCATGACAAGACGTGGTCCTAGATTGTTGAATCATGTCAGTGTCAAAAGTGTATCTCACGCTCCCTCATCGATTGACGTGCATTCCACATTCATGCTCAGGTTGTTTTTTTCTTCTTCTTCCTCGTCTCCGGCCACATCTGCGTCTACCGCACCGCTGTACGCGGATGTATGCGCGTGGATATGCAAAGGATTAATGCACGCTTGGGTTGGTACTCGGCGCTGGTGCGACAGAGAGGAGCTGGCAGGAAGTGCAGCCCTCGTTTTTCCTTGATCATGCGCATTTTCTACCTCGGTCTCCGTGCGACCACGTGGCGTGCTTCGGCAAGTATGGCGAGGTTGACGGGGGTGAAAAACGACGGCAACAACAATGGTGCGCACAGCCGCAGACACCTACCACACCAGTCGGTAGAGTGCTGTGACTTGGCAGAGTGTCTCATACAAGGCGGACTTGCAGCGCTGCCAGCTGGAGTGGGGAAAGAGGTTGGGGGGATGAGTAAGACCTCTTGGCGGAAACGCAAGATCTCTGTCTCACACTCTCACACATATACACACTAGTCGATCATGCATGCTTCCACGGACCGGCGCGCGCATTATGTCACAGGCGTTAGCTGGGAAGTCCGTGACATTCACAGGGCTTTGTGACTTTTCTTGCTTCAAGGATGCGATCTTCGTTTCCTTCCCGCATCACCAAGGTAAAGGTCTAAGTTGCCAGTGACGAGCGCTTTTCCATCTCGCAGAGACCGACCCCGTCTACGTGACCCCTTTCTTCGCTGCTATTCCGCAGTAGCACGCAGAAAGAAATTTATCTTTTAACAGGATAATGCTTAGTACCAGATACATAGTCACCAGATCTTTCGTTCTCGAGGCACGTGCCTGCAAACATTACTACGCACACAGAGGTCAGTAACACAAGACACGGGGGTACCTCATGGGTGCTAATTAGTCACATCGTGACCTCACGATGTTCACCTCCTTCTAGGCAAGGTAATGTTTGTGGGCGTGTATCTCGAGAACGGAAGGGGTTATTCAAATTTTGATTAATAGTGTCGTGCACAATGCTTCCCAGTCATTAGGAACAAAAAAAAAGTCACCCTACTAGTCCTTTAAGAATTAGCATTGGGGTTGTTTTTCTGTTGAGAGCTTCACAGGGAGCATGAGAAACAGTAGCATGTGGTTTCCTTCCCGCACTGCCAAGGTGAAGGTCTAAGTCGCTTTTCGTGGCACCCTCTCTGTTCGAAAAATAAATGTTGTGTTTTGCAAACACACACGGAGCAGCATGTGTTTAGCACAAACACAGATTTTGTACCAAAGGATCAGATTTCCTCAATGTACTGTTAATGATGGTAAACATCATGGAACATACTTCTTCCTCGACTAGCAATGCCAGGAAGGACTTGCACTTGCACTTAATCGGCTTTACACTGGGATATTGTGTGATAGCAGCAGAATCATCGCTCATCAGGCATGCTGGGGAAGGGTGTTTCCCGTTAGAGACTTAGCTTTGGAAAACGAAAGGCTGGCTCCAGTCGTCAGCTTGACGGGTTCGACCTGTCGTCTGCAATCAGTGCATAAGCTGCTTACAGACTTTGTTATCTACAGCCTCACTGATGACTGCAGGGACAGGAAAGCGGACAATTTTGTCAGACACTGCTTAATACCAGCAAAACATGCTAAAAGCTAACCGGAGTCAAGCCTGGTTGAGTGAAGGTTGTAGGAAGGTTACTATAATAAGGTCTGTCATAAATGTTCCCACAGGTGCCTTATAGTCTTGCTATAATTATTATCTAGTACTTTGACCTAAACTGCGACAAGAAGTGACTCAAGGCCGCAGTATTTACGAGTGTCAGTGTACATATCAGTGAAACGGTAAACAGGCAGAAAATTTAACAATCCTTTTTGCAAAACGGGTGAAAATTCTGATGTTTGAATGTTTTCTGTTTCGTAAACAGGACAGTTGCATTCGCTGAGATTTTGAAATTAGAATCTTGTAATAAACTAAGCTCAGCAAATGGAAAATAATGTAACATTTGGTTTAGTCTTGGACACCCATTGATCTTCCATTATTTATTCCATCTGTAATTCGTATTTGAATGTGATACCGCCAAAAAAGTTTCTTGCGTGCTTAAATGAAGAGCAGTGATAATGAAAATAAAAATTGGCGTTAAATAATATTGTTTCCACGCACATTCTGCAGTTTGCAATGGTTTTTAAAATCGGATATTGGCAGAGGTGCTGGGATTAGTCTTGGACATCAGGGTAGATTTTTGGACTGTGTGGGAAGTCAGAAATCTCGACATTTCTGGTAGGAGAGCATTTTCAGGTAGTTGCGAACAGATATCGTCTTTGATGTCAACCTCGATTTTCTTTTCTTTCTATCCGTCTGTTCAGAAAATGACTGATTCTGATGAAGCATCTCACCTCCGCGCACTCTGTGGCCAAGTCATTCTCAGGTGACACGGACGTCTCCACAAAATGTTCGTTTCCTGTGACCTGCAAGAGAAATGATTCTGCCAGGTCGTGGGCCTGTAATTACTCGACCTTTTCATGTTCAGTTGTCAAGTTCTTTCTTCCTCGTGTGTATATGAACGGTAGCTCTGGTATCACAGTTCAGACGTGTGCCTTCCCTTTGTCCAGGATTAGAGCCCCGGTTTTCAAACTTTTCCAGGCGAGTACCACTTTCGAAAATTCGAATTGACCGAGTGCTAGTAAATCTTAATAACAATTACGTAAATTGTTAGGGACAAGCTAGAAACGACTATTACGGGACAGACAGGACATGTACTAATACAAGACAAACACGAATATCTCTCGATGGCTGCCGTCCACCTGCCTGTATTGCAGTGACTGGGAGGACAGTGCCAAGCAGACAGGGATTCCACAGACCAGACATTTCAGGAGTGTAAGCGGGATGCTTGCCGATCATGGTGTTGTCACCGGCAAAGAGCGCTGAAAAAAGCGAAAAGTGAGGGGTGGGGACGCCGAAAGGCGGTAAACTTGGAGACAAATTTGAAATTATTAGTCAAACGGGGATAGACAAAAGCCAAACCAAAGGCGCTGATGCGTTTCAATGTACGGTACTTTTGTAGATATCCAAATAGCCCTTTCGGAATAATGATAACGGTCCCCAGCGATTAGAAGAAAGTGAGAGAGCTGTGGGGTCACGTGCGTGAAAGAGTTGTGGATTTCCTCAGCTTTTGGTGTTCTTTTCATCAGGTCGCCTCCGTACCCTTTGACAGGCTAGGGGATTCCATTATGAGTCTCAAGTAAAATAATTTAGCCATCCGCCGTGTAGAAAGGTTAAGGGATTGAGGTAATCGACGACAATCGCGCTGATGGTATCAGAACAGATCTCTGCTCATTCCGGGTAATCGCTCAAACATGACACTTTGTGCGGGCTGTAACCTGAGGACACCTGTTAAGTTGCCCTCATTGAAACATCCTCTTCCACTTCGGGTTTACTTGTGCAACCGGTCTCGCCTACTTCAGTTACTGGACTCTTGGCATTTTCAGGAGAAAGGACGGCCGGGTGCTCGTTAGGGGCACACTTATGTCCAGAGCACGAGACGCAATGGCGAAGAACTAAACACGCTGAAGAGTCAACGCTTTTGAATAAAGGTCAGCTGTGTGGGTGGGTAGTTCAAAAATCCGTACACAACTCCAAAACAAAAAAAGAAACTAGACGAAATGGGAAAGGTAGGCGCTGTAGTCTGGTGTTCATCTTCAGAACTTTGAGGTTGGAGGGCCCCCCCCCCTTCCTCTGAGGGGTGATTCAGGAAATCACCCTTGCAACTCAGAATCAGAGAAAGTAAAAAAATTAATGTTTGGGAAAGAGAGCATATATAATAGTAGACGGATATGCTTGGGGCAGAAGTGTCGCAAACAGTTTATCTGGACGTGGGGAAAAAAGATACCACCAGATGTTTTTGCAGGTACTAAGTTTATTTTAAAGATCCTACCATTTTGAAACAGTCACTGTGTGAAATGATTGAGATTTATGAGAGGGGGATGGGGAGGGTAAGATTTTTAGGTCATTTTTCTGGATACAGGGTCTGAAAGATGTCATAGAAGATCATTATGTTAGTAAAGAAGAAAGATGGATCTGTTAGACAAGAAAAGTGTATGTCATCTTTATCACATATGTGATGTTGCTTTGTCTAGTTAACGTTTTTTTCTTAGGAATTTAGACATTGCTAGTCTTTTCCTGTGTTTGTATGTTTGTAACTTCTCTGAAATTTCAACACACCCAGAACTCTTTTAATTTAAGGTGATGTTATTTTGGTCTGCGTGGCAGTCTGGCAGCATAAACTAATGATAAGTGAAATGATGTGCTCACCCTTTATTAACTGTTCCACATAAAGCACTTCTTCCAGGCTATTTTGTATGCCATCCTAGTGCATTTAAATTTTATCAGCTAATGAATATGAAAGCAAACAGTAAACACTAATTTAATCAAATTATATTGTCATTCTTTCAGTAGCTGGATATCATAATGTGAAAGCCCTGTTGATTTGACATATTGTTAAAATTGTACTTTCAAAATGTGATGTGTATATTATATAAAATTTTTATTATTTGACATTTCTGGTTTGTGCGTATCATTGTATTATAGCTACAAATGCCCCTATGTGTTTATAGCTGAATAAAGAATTAAAAATAGAAGAAAATTTCTAATATACAATATAGATGGTATCTGTTTAGAGTTAACTGAAACTACTGAATTTTGAAAATTGTACTACAAAAGTTTGGAGACAAATCATGCTGGTATTGTTAAAGTGTAATTTTCTGTGTGTTCTGAAAGGCACATTATAGCTTGTTAGAGAGGTGAAAGGTCGAAGAAGTGGTTAAAATGGACTTATCTGTAGAGTTCATTCTTTCTTTGGAACAACACCACAGATTACAGAGAGTAGACTTCTGTCAACATAAAGAGGAGGGAGTTCAGTGTAATTCATTAACTTAGTTCATCATGTTTAAAAACGAATGACACCTATATTTGTTGTAGCTAGATTCTTAGCTCCACCTGTTGACAAGCTAGATAAAATGATAGGAAAGCAGACGTTCAGCTGGTTTTAAGCGTTCGGTGTTCAAAACCCTCCATTTTCCATGCTTGAGAAACATTGACATTACCTAGGGAGGTGGCTGGATAAACTTTGTCAGTGCGATACTATGAGATACAAGTGTACAAACAGCAGCATGTACAAAAAGAGGTCAACAGCACAGACATCAAGATATACATTGTTACCTTTGTGCTCTCAAGGCTTCAGTCAATAAAAGAGAGCAGGAACAATAGTTTTAGCTCTTCAGTACCTGGTGTGTTCTGGGTTATTCACCCAGATTTGGGGAAATAGTATCTCACTCTGAGCTTTGTCCAGTTGTTTTAAAAAATATTTATACATCCTCTTAGACCTTTAAAGTTAACAAACTTATGCACATCCTTTTGTGTGACATATGCACCTGTTAAATTATATGGGTGAGCCTTAAAAGTACATTCCATCCAAGTTGTACAATCCAGATTTAAAGCAAACCGAATCTGTTGAGATTGATTTATTTGCTTTAGTTTCAGATTTTATTAAATGCATAGTGTCATAATCTCAACTATAACTGAAAGGGCACAACAGCCTTTTGTTTGCGATGTAAGATGATGTTGTTTGTACGGTCTGCCTGGTAAATAGGCCATGATTTCTCCCTGTCAGTCATCATCTGTGTGTACACACACGCAGTGTCAATGTTTGCATGAAGACTAAAACGTGCACCTGCTGAGCCCAGGCCCTGACCAGAGAGGGGAGCAGGTTGGCGCCCTATCATTGTGGCACCTGATCTAACAAATTTACCTCCATTAACGCCCTCTAGGCTAGCGGTAATAGTCATGGCCTGCCTTGTGTGCATGATATTGGATTGGCAGGGAAGCCTTCCTCATTCCCTCCAGTCCTTCAATTTTCCTCACAGGTTTTCCTCTCCAAGCCCATTTGATCTGCTTTTTGTAATTAGGGGGTGGGGTGGGGAAAGCGTTCGGGACAGGAAGATAACTGCACCAAAGATGTGGTCCCCATAAGCACTAATCTTCGCTTTATTGAATGTAACATATTCTCAAACATTATGAAAGTCACCTTACAAACTTTTCCTGCTTATTTACAAGCAGAATCCAGCTTGTATGCACCAAAATCCACTACACCATCTTTGTATGTTTGGATGGCCTGGGTAGACAAGGAATTTGCACTTTTCTTCTTTCCAAAAATGTGTAGATTTCTTGGTCTAATTTACCTAAGAGCACCAATAATGAAAAAAACTTAGCACACTGTTGTCTTCACAATCTTCAGTTATTAGCTTGTCTTTGTCATACTTGTGTCATGCTCAGAGGGTTAAGACCCACCTTTTCAGGAATACTTTAGCTTGCACCTTTCTTTTATCTTTTCATACCTGTCTTTCTTCTGTGTATGTGTGTGTGCATGCACATGTGTTCTGTGTGCATGAACAGATATTAAGCTGGATGCTTATGTCAGAACCAAATGTGCTATAGAAATGTAGAATTATCATAATTACACTGTAGTACCCAGTGTCTGGGGATAAAGGAGAATTTTTCCAGCTGATAAAGAGTTATTAATAACAGGTCCTTTGTCAAACAGTATGCCATTAAGATGTTTTGAGCTTTTTCTAATTCAAATAATGATCGTGGAGACAGATCAAGAAGAGATAATCATTACAGTGTAAAAACCATGGTGGATATAAGTTTGACGAACTAATTACCTTTCAGGACTGTTTTCACTGTAAAATTTAGTGCTTTGATGCTTATATTATAAAACTGACAGTAATACAAAATTTATGTGTCACCATCCAAAAATCAACAGATATTTATTGTCCTTCCTGATAATTTACACTTTCACTTATTAAAACATTTTCTTGTCCATTTTCTTTTTCAGACTGCAATGAGAAGGATAAGGAATGTAAGGAGGATAAACTAGGCTACGAGGCCATATACAGTCTGCATCGCCTGATAGATGATGATCACAATGGTAACGTCGATCAGTCAGAAAGTGATGAGGTAAGTAAAGATCTCAACCCCCTCAATTCAGCCAAACCAGAAAACTGTTGAACAGGCAAGTCAAAATGTAGGGAGGTTTTAGGTACTTGAGAATTGTCTGGTCATTTCTTATCTTGACTAAAAGCTGTAAGGAAGACAAGTTGAGTGTGAAGAAGTAGACTTTTGTAGCTGCTTTTTGAAAGGGTCAGATGAGGCAGATCTTAAAGGTGATGGTGGCTACCAAGGATGTACTGTTAAAAAGATTAATGCTATTGCTGATTCATGAAGATTTATTGAGAATTCGTCTCACCTTGCATTGCATTATCTTTATAAAAAATTTATATGTACAGTGGCTGTCAATTGTTATAGATTGTATTCCGTGGGCCAGAATTTTTCAAGTTGTGAGTTTAGCTCTAATTAGGTGACATGTTACCATCATTCATTATTATTATCGTCATCACCATATCAAAAGTGAAATGATCAGAGTTTGAATTGTGCTGTGCATTACTTTGTGAATAAGTGTATGTACATATTTACATTGGCAAGTATCGCCGTGCTGTCAAGCTTCTTTTCGATCTGGTATTTTTCACCTTTCAGCATATCTGATAGGACCATCATAGGAAAATCATTGATTTGACGCACCAGAGTTTTGTCAGTTTCTGAGAACAACACAAAATATTTTTATGGCATCAGGTGTGCTGTTTTGGTGCTGTGCCTTGAGCAGATTGGTTGAATGAATAGGTGCCTTTTGTGGATTTTGCTGGTAGGCAGGGAGAGAAAACTGAAAACAGTGCTGACAGTGCTATTTGCTACTTTCAGTTCCTTCGTGATGAACTGCAGTACACAGATGGCTTTGAGCGACACTCACTGTTCCACAATAATGACAAACTCATCAGTGTTGATGACCTCTGGCGGGCATGGAAGTTCTCAGAAGGTGAGAAGCAAAAGGATAGATTTATTTTATTTCCACTTCTTTCATTCTGTCATGATATGCGTGGTACTCATATCCCAGAGTTCTTAAACTGTAAGAGGGGAAACTCAAAAAATCCCAAAAAGCAAATTGCTGTCTAAACAGCAACTACCCATACATTTGTGGTCAGGTGTCTTCAATAATACTAACATTTTGTGGGAATTACGGGAGACAAAACTTCAGTGCCTGCTAATGAGCTAGATGTGTTTTTCATTTGTGTCAAAATGGTACTAGTTGATTCTGAAAATCTAAAAAGAGGAACATTTTCAGGTGGTACACTGTAAACGTTTTCATTATATAGACAGTATACAGTGAGAATAAAACTGTGATGTTGGCTTATACACAGTGTACAACTGGACAGTGGATGACGTTGTTGACTGGCTCCAGAAGGAAGTGGACTTGCCCCAATACTCAGCTGTCTTCATGGATAACTCTGTCAGTGGTCCATATTTACCAAGGTGGGATGTCCTTAGTATTACCCACTGAGAACTGATCTTTCTAGCAGTTTCTTCTTTTTCCAACTCCAAGACCTTACACATCTGTTTTATTTAGGCATTCTTTATCCCATCTAGTATAATTTGTCTTAATCCTATTGTCTCCACGCATACTGTATTTGCCACTGATGAAGTAACCTACAAATCCTGTCTCTCATCTCTCAAGTGCTTTCTTTATGCCTTCTGAGCCTTCATCTGATTTTTTATATTTAAATTCCTACCATTACAATGAGAGTTAAATAGAGAGCCTTATTGTTTTACTGTAGGCTTTTGAGTATACAATATAGATGGTATCTGTTTAGAGTTAACTGAAACTACTGAATTTTGAAAATTGCTATCATGTTTATGTTGTTTTTAAGTATTCAGCTAATTCTGAAAAATTCATGAAAATAAGAGCCACTGTCTATTTACTCAAATCCAAATGAACAATGAACATGGGCTGAAGGATTCTGCAGCACAAATAAGAGAGTGGTAAAAAAACAAGTCAAACTTTGTTTCTGATGTATTTATTTTTATTTCTCCAAAGAGTGTTTCATTAATTAAAACAATGGTGTCCAGAAAAAAACGAAAGAGGACAATATAAGACTCAGAAAGGAATCATATTCTTTTAGTTCCATCAAGAAAGGGCCAAGCTTGTTAGAGAAAAAATTTGTCAGACTAGTGGAGACAAAGGTACTTTGCTGAAAAACTTTGCAGCAATGAGAATGGCTTGGTGAAACTATTGTCACCAGGACAAGGGAAGATTATAACATTCTGGATTGATATCTTTTTTTTCAGGAATACACAATGTGAAACTTGTTGACAGGGCTGGTGAAATGAAATTCCTCCCCTTATCCAAGTTTCTTTTACCGTCCTCCTAAAATCACTAATGGGTTTTTCTATCCAATCTACAAGTTGTCAGTGTTTGGAAAAAATTAGTGGGAGCCTAAAAGGGAAAAAAGACAATCCTGAGCACAGATGGGCATGGAAAACCAATGCAACATTTTGCAGTTGTTTTACAGACGAAAAATAGTAAGAGCATGTGCAGATGACAGTCCACTCAGAATTTGGGTCAGTAGCAGATGTTTTGTACATCTGTCTTTAATATCTCCCTGATAGCGTTTTTAGAGCAATCTTTTCAGCAGAATGTAAAATTGCTGAGCCAGCAGATTGTTACTTCTTATTTTTTTCACAGACAATGCAGCAATCTTTTTATGTGTGTGGAGAGTCGAGGGTTTTGAGTGATCCTGCACAGTTTAAACTTTCATAAACTTCACTTGTTTAACACTTATCCTCTTCACCTATTTTCTTCTCCAAACATCAATGAATATATCTTAAACTTAAAATTTTACATCTTTTATTATTATTTGTCTGCTGTGAAAACTGACTTAGTAAAGCCCAAAGATTTTTATTTTACACACAAATTTGTATGACCTTTTACAAAAAATAGGGTGACTTTTACAAGTGCAAAGAAAGTTCATTGACTTGTTCTTTATGGCAGGTTGGCCTCTTCCAGTTCCGCCTTGGTGTCCGTGCTTGGCATAAAGAACCCTGTCCACAAACAAAAGCTTGCTCTCAAGGCCATGGACACTGTGTTGTTTGGAGCACCACCTAGTGAGTGTCAGATCCTTAGTGAATTGAGATCTTGTCGGTGCTACAGAACCATAGCAAAATATAGATTGTATTCAGAAAAAAAAACAGAAAAATATGACCATTCCATTCTACTTTAGCCTAGTAAGGCACAGGGTGGACCAAATCTGAAAACATTATTTTATCATCAAAAATGAGATATGACCTGTAGATATATTTTGGAATTATAAAGAAATAATTGAATTAGAAAGATCAAAAGTATAATGTGTTATGTCTTACAAAATTTTACACAAAGGGTGAGGCTTGAGGTACAGGTGCAAGAGACCATTGAAATGTCTTAAACTCTTATATTGGTCAGAGATCTTACAGACATCCTTGATTTAAGAATGTTGAAATTTTCTCAACTTCTTCATCCTTTGATGACTTGCAGCCACACAGTTGATACTGTTGTGTGTTTTTTCCCCCCTAAAATTTACTTTTAAAAAAGACTGAATATTTGTGACAAACTGATGACATTAGTACGTTTTATTAATCAGTCAGAAGTTTTGCATTTTAAAAATGTTTTTATGACTGATTTTCATTTACCGTCATTGATTCAGCAGCAATATTCTGTCTTCATTGCACATGCACTTCATTAATACGTCAGACCAAAAGCATGCATTAGTGTTTGGCTTATATATCGGTATTGTTATGTGACCACTACCTGGTTTGCTCCAGCATAATGGCTAATATAATGCAAAGTGAGAAATACAGGTTTTCAACTCCTCTTTTTTTGGTATTTACACCTTTTATGTTTGCAGTATCACAGCTGGTAACCACTCAGCCAGAATTGTCTTTTTATTAAAAATAAAGGCATCAAGGCATTTGCTTTGACTTGTTCCTAGAAGATGTAGGCAGATGTTTATTGTCAAATGCTAAGTATAATTAGCCATAATTAAATCCGCTCATACTAGGTATTCTGTGTATTGGACTGCGAAATAGTTGTTGCTTTAGCGTATAAAGTCTGCGTTGTGTCTGCCCAGAACGTCACAGTTATATGAAAGACCTTGTGCTGGTTGCATCACTTATTTTCGCTGTTGGAGGATGCTGGTTTGCCTACCTACATCATCGCTATTCTAGAGAGCAGGTTCGAAAACTTCTGGTAGATCTTGAGTCCCTTCAAAAAGCTGAGGAAGCTCTGATGGATGTCCAGAGAAGGTACACTTATTTCAGTGTAGACTGTGCTCTGCATTTCTAACTGATGTAAAGCTCTTTATATATGACTCTTTTCCTGGTCTTTCTATGATTCAATGCAATTAATCATCAAGCTTGTTTCAAATAGTACCGCAGTTCTTAGTTGAAAAAGGGTTGATAATGCCCTTTTTGGTAAAGCCATTCTATTGCAGAAAAGTAGTAAAGATGGTTATTATTATCTTTGATTTTGATAATCTGTTGGTTCTCTTTAAGCCTGCTGTAATTTAGCCCTATTATAATACCTAAAACCAGCTCATTTTAGTGTCAGTGAAGAAGGGATTTCTGGTAATTTAACCATACAGAAAGGCAAGCACCATCACTTTCTCATTAAAGTTTCTGTGAATTTTATGAAATACTGAAATGAAGGCAATAAAGCCATGCGTTAAGAAGCAGCAGAGTAGTAAATGAATAAAAATCATTTGATTTTCTTGGCAGACTAGAAGATGCAGAAACTCGGCAGGCAGATTTCCAGTCTGTTAGTTCAGTGAAACAGGTTTGTCATGCTTCTTGTTTCAGTTGGAAAAGTTTTTAAATTGGTAAGTCATATCAAAACTATGGGGCCCTAGGATGCATTATTTGAAATGAAACTTGTCCAGCTTTCCAGACACAAAAGTGCACAACCTATCTTCCTTGCTGCAGATACTTCATTAAGAGAACAACACATTGTCTAGATGTCTTGTGACAGGTCAATCTTGCTCTCTTTGGGGCATTTATGCATGGGCATTAAACAAAATTCAACTTTTCAAGATGCGTTTTGCAGATTTAAACAAGAAAAATAAATATATTTTAATTTTGTTTTAAATTTATTTATCCCTGTTTGTGGATAATCTCCATGCCCAACAGACCCAGAATGCACTTCATGAAGGTGCAGGAGAGGGAACACGGCAAATTGAGGAAGAGTTGGCCGCCACCCTATTAGCTCTGCACCATGCAGAGAATCAACTGGAACAGCAGTGGTCGCCTCCTGGCGAGCTGCAGGCATGGCTGCAACTGACACATGAGCTGGAACTGGAACACTACACTGCCAAACGTCAAGCTGCTGAACGCCAGTATCAGTCAGCGAAAGAGTCAGTGAGTTTTAAGCCTCTTTTTACATTTCCGTGAAATGTTTCCCATGACTTTTATATGCTATTATAGACTGCTATCAGTTTTGAACAATAGGACATGTAGAACCAACCTGCATGAGCTTCACTGAAGTCATCAACTATTCAGAATAATTCCCTTTGTCCAGAAGGAAATACATGTATAAGAGCGAATTTCCAAAGAGTCAAATGATGAAGACAGAAGGCACATATGAAATGTTGTGCTATGTATGCAGGTAAGAATTAGAATGCAGTAAAGTGTGTTTAAGTGAGAAAGATCTTGTAACCTCATAATCATGGACGCAGTAACTTGCAAGGCGTTCACCATCTTTATGGTGTTTAAGGTAACTCTCTACTCGCTACTCCTTACTGCCTTCTTCTATCCCTGGTAAATCTGGTAAAATTAGGTGCTTGCTATTTCTAAATGGACAGGGAATAGAGCAGGCCTCAAAGCCACAACCTTCTGTTCTGAAGTTAAGTCTACAAGGCACCAAGGCATCCCACACTAGATAAACCTACATTCATTTCAGTCAGGGCAGTCTGGTGGCACAACTTTTGGCACCTGGGTTCAGCTCTCATCTTGGGCACACTGTTCTTTCTTGGCATGTGTTTACAGGGCTTTCTGCATTGCCCTGATATAGCCGTAGTTGCTTGCTCAGCATAAAACACCTGTTCCCCACACTCCCCCCCCCCTTCTGCATTCAGTCAGACCAGTCTAGTGAAAAAAGCCATGGCCTTCCACAGATTCTCTTTTAGGACTACCATTTCAGGCCGCATTATTAAATTGCTTGACTGGGTTAGGATGGGGTATGTAGAATGACTCAATGACAAGCAGGACAGAGAATAACAGCCAGCATAAGATTCTAAATATAGGAGCAAGCTCAAGGTCATGAACTCAACAAGTGTTAGTAATAATTCTATATTGCACATTATTTGGCATTTTATTATTTCTATCCTCCTGGCTCTGGTACATTACATCATAGAAAAAAAATATGTCCATTTCTTGCAAAACAGACTGTATGTGTTTGTGTGTGCCTTTGTTTTTCAGTGTGAAAAAATTAAGAAGCGCAACAAAGCATTGTTTGGTGCACTTCGCATGGCTCACAGTAACTCATTAGATGAGATAGACCAGAGAATTCTCGATGCACGGTAAGATTATTGTTCTTCACTGATAATTTATGCCCAGCTGATCATTAATTTGTCTTTAAAAATAATAATGATAAATTAATTTATAAAGCACATTTCCAATTGTGGAGGTGAGCTTAGAAAAGACAGAAGACCACAAACTGATAACCATACAAGAAACACAAGCAAATCAGCAAATGGACACCATGGCAAAAAAAAAAAAAAAAATTGCAGGATGAGGATAAAGGACTAAGGGGTAAGCAGAATAGTAGGCTTGATTATGAAAGATGTGTTATAAAGAAGCAGGACTTAAAGGGTTCAGATGTAAACAGAAGAGAAAGGGACAGATAA
>NC_037592.1:37860325-37877825 GCF_003073045.1 Pomacea canaliculata | reverse complement strand
GAGTGAGTGAGTGAGTGAGTGAGTGAGTGAGTGAGTGAGTGATGAGTGAGTGAGTGAGTGAGTGAGTGAGTGAGTGAGTGAGTGAGTGAGTGAGTGAGTGAGTGAGTGAGTGAGTGAGTGAGTGAGTGAGTGAGTGAGTGAGTGAGTGAGTGAGTGAGTGAGTGAGTGAGTGAGTGAGTGAGTGAGTGAGTGAGTGAGTGAGTGAGTGAGTGAGTGAGTGAGTGAGTGAGTGAGTGAGTGAGTGAGTGAGTGAGTGAGTGAGTGAGTGAGTGAGTGAGTGAGTGAGTGAGTGAGTGAGTGAGTGAGTGAGTGAGTGAGTGAGTGAGTGAGTGAGTGAGTGAGTGAGTGAGTGATGAGTGAGTGAGTGAGTGAGTGAGTGAGTGAGTGAGTGAGTGAGTGAGTGAGTGAGTGAGTGAGTGAGTGAGTGAGTGAGTGAGTGAGTGAGTGAGTGAGTGAGTGAGTGAGTGAGTGAGTGAGTGAGTGAGTGAGTGAGTGAGTGAGTGAGTGAGTGAGTGAGTGAGTGAGTGAGTGAGTGAGTGAGTGAGTGAGTGATGAGTGAGTGAGTGAGTGAGTGAGTGAGTGAGTGAGTGAGTGAGTGAGTGAGTGAGTGAGTGAGTGAGTGAGTGAGTGAGTGAGTGAGTGAGTGAGTGAGTGAGTGAGTGAGTGAGTGAGTGAGTGAGTGAGTGAGTGAGTGAGTGAGTGATGAGTGAGTGAGTGAGTGAGTGAGTGAGTGAGTGAGTGAGTGAGTGAGTGAGTGAGTGAGTGAGTGAGTGAGTGAGTGAGTGAGTGAGTGAGTGAGTGAGTGAGTGAGTGAGTGAGTGAGTGAGTGAGTGAGTGAGTGAGTGAGTGAGTGAGTGAGTGAGTGAGTGAGTGAGTGAGTGAGTGAGTGAAGTGAGTGAGTGAGTGAGTGAGTGAGTGAGTGAGTGAGTGAGTGAGTGAGTGAGTGAGTGAGTGAGTGAGTGAGTGAGTGAGTGAGTGAGTGAGTGAGTGAGTGAGTGAGTGAGTGAGTGAGTGAGTGAGTGAGTGAGTGAGTGAGTGAGTGAGTGAGTGAGTGAGTGAGTGAGTGAGTGAGTGAGTGAGTGATGTGAGTGAGTGAGTGAGTGAGTGAGTGAGTGAGTGAGTGAGTGAGTGAGTGAGTGAGTGAGTGAGTGAGTGAGTGAGTGAGTGAGTGAGTGAGTGAGTGAGTGAGTGAGTGAGTGAGTGAGTGAGTGAGTGAGTGAGTGAGTGAGTGAGTGAGTGAGTGAGTGAGTGAGTGAGTGAGTGAGTGAGTGAGTGAGTGAGTGAGTGAGTGAGTGAGTGAGTGAGTGAGTGAGTGAGTGAGTGAGTGAGTGAGTGAGTGAGTGAGTGAGTGAGTGAGTGAGTGAGTGAGTGAGTGAGTGAGTGAGTGAGTGAGTGAGTGAGTGAGTGAGTGAGTGAGTGAGAGTGAGTGAGTGAGTGAGTGAGTGAGTGAGTGAGTGAGTGAGTGAGTGAGTGAGTGAGTGAGTGAGTGAGTGAGTGAGTGAGTGAGTGAGTGAGTGAGTGAGTGAGTGAGTGAGTGAGTGAGTGAGTGAGTGAGTGAGTGAGTGAGTGAGTGAGTGAGTGAGTGAGTGAGTGAGTGAGTGAGTGAGTGAGTGATGAGTGAGTGAGTGAGTGAGTGAGTGAGTGAGTGAGTGAGTGAGTGAGTGAGTGAGTGAGTGAGTGAGTGAGTGAGTGAGTGAGTGAGTGAGTGATGAGTGAGTGAGTGAGTGAGTGAGTGAGTGAGTGAGTGAGTGAGTGAGTGAGTGAGTGAGTGAGTGAGTGATGTGAGTGAGTGAGTGAGTGAGTGAGTGAGTGAGTGAGTGAGTGAGTGAGTGAGTGAGTGAGTGAGTGAGTGAGTGAGTGAGTGAGTGAGTGAGTGAGTGAGTGAGTGAGTGAGTGAGTGAGTGAGTGAGTGAGTGAGTGAGTTGAGTGAGTGAGTGAGTGAGTGAGTGAGTGAGTGAGTGAGTGAGTGAGTGAGTGAGTGAGTGAGTGAGTGAGTGAGTGAGTGAGTGAGTGAGTGAGTGAGTGAGTGAGTGAGTGAGTGAGTGAGTGAGTGAGTGAGTGAGTGAGTGAGTGAGTGAGTGAGTGAGTGAGTGAGTGAGTGAGTGAGTGAGTGAGTGAGTGAGTGAGTGAGTGAGTGAGTGAGTGAGTGAGTGAGTGAGTGAGTGAGTGAGTGAGTGAGTGAGTGAGTGAGTGAGTGAGTGAGTGAGTGAGTGAGTGAGTGAGTGAGTGAGTGAGTGAGTGAGTGAGTGAGTGAGTGAGTGAGTGAGTGACGCCATTTTTCCTCCCGAATAGCGAGTTACACTGCCCCGGGGCCGCCGATAACTTTATACGTGAGAAGCCAGACCGGACAGCTTCTCCGGGCTCTCGTGCATACGAATTTTTCGCTCCTATCCACCCGGATGAGCTCTATTACCGATTAGACCCCTTCTCCGGTCTACATGCATACGGGGCCTGATGATGCTGACTCACTGATGTGAAGAGTGACCGTCACCCTGCTACCTGACGGATGGTGGGGAGGTGATGTAAGGCTGACTTGCTGGTGGACAACTAGACAGTTGAGGTTTGGACAAGCACAATGTTTTGTTACTCATTTGTCTGATATAACTTTTGTCTGTCCTTAGCCTCTTGTCTCTCTTGAATCTATGAACTTTACCAGCAACTAGTTTTAAGAAAGACATAAGTGCAGCAGCCAGCTCAAAGGTGCAGACACAGAAATCCATCCAGGAACGCAGCAGACATCGTGACAGATAAACTGAAGAACATAAGTCACAAAATTTCACACAGATGAACAAACAAATATGAAAAGTGAGGGAGAGGAGTCATCCTCGAGCCAGTTAGGCGAAGGGACATCACTCTCACAGTCTCATGGTTTCTCCCTGAGCCTAAACAAGCAGCACTTAGATTAACAACAGCCAACTAGAAACAATTGTAATCACGGCAATGAGTGTATAAAACTCTCTCCCGTCATGTTTCGGACATGCGGTTGCATCAGAGCTGAAGTAATTAGGTTTCAGTCCAGTAAAGGTGGGACATCAGCACCTGGTCCTCGCTCACCAGTTGTTTGATTGACCATCGTCCAAATCTTACGTCCTGGAGTTTTGAGCCAGAAATGCTGCCCTCTACTGGAAGGGGACATGGACAGGGGCCGGCCCCGCCAATGCTACAGACAGCATCTACTCACACCTTTGGGCAGACGACACGTGACGTCATAACGTTGGCTCTGAGCGAGAGAGAGAGAGTGAGGAACAAAGCAGGCATCAGCAACAAAGGTCTGTCTTTATCTGTCCTATTATTCGAAAGAAAAATTAACACAATCATTGGACAATAGCGGTAAACATGCACTTTCTCATACACACGAGATTCATTATTCAGTGCGTCCACCGATAAGTGCATGGACTATATTGCACGGGAAACACCAAAAACAACAAGAACAATGGCAGACGACAATGTGCAGATGAGATGTTAAGAACGACATAGAAAGAAGAGAGAAATAGGTGGAACATATATGCCGGATGGCTTAAAATATAATTTTCTAACAAATGAAAAAAAACCTGAGAAGACAGGAAATGGAATAAAATGTATAGAGATCTCTGTTACTAAACAATTTTTTTTATACATTATTCACTGACATGGGATTTTTCCCTTATCTGCAATGTTTTGCAGTTGTGTGTCTCCCTACACCGCCTACACACAGAACAGCAGACCCATCCTTGACTTCTTATCTTCTTCATAGGGACATAGAAAGGCCTTCCATCTGCTGTTTTCAGTCTTCAGTTGCTGCATCATTGACATAATTTAATAGAAGATAAAAGTGTGGAATGCACTAGATCAGTGTATATAAGACTGACACTTGAGTCTCAACTTCACTACAGGTAGTGAGGACAGGTAAGGGTAGTTACATATCTACAGCTATATGATAATACAGTGATCATCCTGCCAGAAATGTTGCTGTCTCTATTTTAAAATGCATCTTTAGTGTTCTCTTTCTCAACAAAAGTCTGTCCTCAGTTTTGTCTTTTGTTGTTGTTGGGTTTTTTTATTGGCTATTGTTTTTGTTTTCTGTTTGTTTGGGGTTTTTTCTTTGTTTATCTTCCCTTAATTCCTTTTTGGTATATTTAATTAGCAAAATAATTCCCTTCTTTGCGTTAAATCGAAAAGTAGTGTTTGAAGTCTCTTACATCTAAGGTAAGTTGAGCAGTTATGTTGCAGGTGGCAAGTTGCTGTAAACCCTGATATCACTAGCTAAACAGTCTTCTGTCTTGTGTTTTATACACTCTTGAGACTTGACAGGAGACGCCCAGTGGTTCCGAAAGTTTTTTGACAATTAAACATTGTCATTACCAAATACACTAATTACCTGATAGCCTTGTTTGAACACAATGATATTTCAATCAATTTACATACCATCTGTTTTAAATTACCTATTTGTACAAACGACGGTTTTACAAACATAAAATGTTCGTGAAAACGGAAAGCATTATGTACGAAATAAAAGTTTGACGAGAGCTTGGTATTATCACAGATCATAAATTTGGCAATTTTGCTTACAGGTTATACCATGAAAGAAGTGAAACTGTATTTCATGATCTAGCCATTTATACATAAAGCTTTAAACAACTCCAGGTGTCTCTAGCACCTGCTTAAACTGACTTCACCTGTGTTATTTCAAAGATCTTTTGTCAGGCCTGTCTTATCTCACTGAACTTTAGTCTCATGGCCATTCCTATCTCTGGACTGTAAATGTTTCTGGTCTTTCCTAGGTCTTAAAATGGACGGGGTCCTGGTTTTTCTGGTCCTCTGTGGGACCCTGGCACCTGCACACAGTGCACTTACTCCTCCTGCAACCTTCCTTCCTTCCAACCCCTACACCACCACTCCAGCCACCCCTCCTCAGCCGACGACTAGAGCTGTGACAACCGTGAAACCAAGTGTCATGAGGTAAGGATGAACGACCCAACCTGAGATCATCATTCCACTCCACAACCACCTCTCGGCCATTGGTTACTTCAACAACTTCTTTTTATTTGTCAAGAAGTTTCACTGATTCACTTGCATCCTCACTTTTTCTAGCATCTATTAAACTTTCAGATACTGTATAAGCTTATATTTTGTTTTATTTATGTTGAAGTCTTGTTCAGTCCAACTTTGGCGATTGATAATAAAACAATCAAATGTAGACAAATAGATTGAAGTATTGTACACAGTCATTCAGACATCCTCCCCAGAAAGCTTTCTAACATTATGTGTACCGTGCAGTGGCACCTACCTGCTGACAGTGCCACAGAAAGCTATACCGGGTTCAACTTCACCCTGGGGTACGAGTCGTTTGTCGACAGACCGGTGGAGCTCCATGCCAGAATCTATGAGATGGTGTATGATGGTGCGGCGGGTAGATATGCATACCCGACTGTCGTCACCGCTACTGGCTCCTTTGTCAAAGGTCAGTGGACTTCTTGCGGACTGAGGTTTTGGGAGATGTCTGGAAAACTGACAAATACTTCCAGATTTTTACTGTGCTCCAACTTGTAGATATCTTCTTCTTCGTCGTTCACTCAAATGGACACGCCTGCCTCCTGCACAAATGATGCTGTGCGCCGCAGGTCCTCCAGGCTGCCGTGTAGCTTCCTCAATACTGGCGTCTCATCAGTCCAATGCTGCCTGATTCTTCGTGCATGGGACATTCTTGTAGTAGATGTGCTGTTGTCTGACTGCCTGTCTGGCACGGGCACTGGTCTGTCTGGCCGATCCGGAGCTTTGTGTAAAGGTGGTGATTGAGACGGTTGTGGCCTGTCCTCAGCCTGAAAATAATGACCTGCTCAGCTCTTGTAAGCAGGTAGTATGGTCGTTTCGGTTGAAACGTGGGTGCTGCTGCAGCCACTTGTTGTGCTGTTTGGCCTTGATGATGGATTTGACTTCGCTGTAGGTGGTGACCTGTCTTGCTGCTCTTTTTTGATCCTTCCTTGGCAAGAGTGTCTGCGGCTTTCGTTGCCAAAAACCCCACAGTGGGAGGGAATCCACTGTAAGACGACTGTGCAGTCTCCGCATAAGGAGGAGAGAGCAGTGGACAGGCCGTTCAGTTTCTTGTCTCTGGCAGTCTGTAAGGCCTGCAGAACAGACAGTGCGTCCGTAAAGAAGACGACGTTGTTGGAGGTGTCTGGACTGTTTTTAACGTGGGTGGCACCGGTCTGAATGGCAAACTTGTAGATATGAGGCTAATAATGTTTATATTTGTATTTGGTAGAAGATACAGAATTTATCGTTGTTTTGAAAGATGCAAGCTACAAAACAGCAACTTGATGGTTTGTTTCAGGTCAGCCTGGTCTGCTAGACCTGCCTGTGAGTCCAGTTTTGTTCACTTTGTTGTATTAATTCTGTTAGTATAAAAATAATTGCTGACTCAATTCACATTGTTATTCCTTATAAAAAAATCAGTGTTTCGTGTTTTTTTTTTTAAATTTGTTTGCTTGACTTCTAGTTGCCGTCCAATCTGAGGCAAGGGAATTACTACTGGGAGATGGGCTGTAACGACTGCGATTTCCTCCCATCTACTAACTACAACGACTATGTTGTTCACACCACAAAATACTATGTTAGTGGAGGGCTAAACGTGGCCTACGACGTTACAACTATTCTGGTACAGACGGACAAAGCCATCTACAAGCCCGGACAGCTCGGTAAGTCCTTTTAATTGTTTATTTGTAGATTACAATGTTTTGTCAGCGGCAGCTGCTAGAAGGAGAGAAAGAGAACAAACGAAAGGAAACTTTCACAAATGAAGTGCACTGAGCTATAGAGAAGAAGGAATTTAAAAAGGAATATGTTCTGGTGTATCACAAATACAATCACCAAATCCAGATGAGACAACAATAAGACAGACAGCAGCGCCCTCCAGCCGCTTGGGCCAAGGGACATCACTCTCCCCTGTTCAGTAAACCTTCAATAATCAAATATTTTCTCAGCAAATAAATAAGATTCGCTAACTACAAAATTTTTGGCCTTTTTTGACCTTTTCGTCCAATCACATGAAAATAACTCAGCTGCCCCTGTCGACAATTAACCAATCATAACAAAAGGTCAGATGGTATCTCAACCTGACATTACATGTTTGTCAAAGATGGCAAGTCTTCTATATAAATTCATGAACAGCATTTCTCTGACAGACCCTGTAACATTTTATTGTGCAGTGCATTACAGGGTGTTTGCAGTGTACCCAGACCTCAGGATGTACACTGGAAAATTCCAGATAGAAGTTTCGGTAAGAGGTTGACAGATAAAACCTTTCTCGCTAACCCTTCCAGTTGCCTTCTCATCAAGCTCACAACAATACTGTTATATCGCATAAGTTGATGTTTTTATATTGAGAGTAAAAGGGAAGTTTGGCATGTTAAATATAAATATCAGTGTGCTTGCTATAATAGTTTACATTTTTATTTCTCATTTCAACTGTTGCAGATATTGGTTATAAGTCAAACAGGTCTATTAAGCCTTCGTTCACTTTTCTTTTAACTAACACAGCAAATACTACCCAAAATAACAATGGAAGATAGGTCTTAAAAGTTAAGGACATTGCTGTCTACAGGATCCTAATGGAAATAAAATTCAAAGGCTGTCGGAAGTGTCTGGAACACAAGGTGTAGTGGAAGGAAGTCTAGGGTTAGCCGACAAGCCTCTCTTTGGAGACTGGACGATCTCGGTACAAATTCAGGTAAAGAGAGTTGCTTCTGTATTTAATTTAACAACAAATGGATCTACTATGCATACGCGTGTGTGTGTATGCTTGTGGTTGTGTGTGTGTGTGCGTGTGCCCTATCAGAGGATATATATTGTGAGTTGTGCTCATTCTCTCACAAAAATCTTTCCAGCAAATGGGTTTATGTGACTCACGTTCAGACAATATTGTCTTTTTGCAGACAACAACACGTTCTGACTCGTATTCTAAGAAGTTCTCGGTGCAGGAATACAGTAAGTACTGAAAACTTACTGCAATGTCACATGACGTACAACTAGCAATCAGCTGTCTACTGCAGCTTAACAACATTCCTTTCAATCATTTATTGTAGGTCTATATACTCTTGGGTATTTTCCGGTAGTATTTGGAAAACATCTTTTGAAAATTGTTTGACGCAGTGTTTTGTTTAAATTTGTTGCAGCCTTGCCGAGGTTTGAAGTCAACGTCGACGTACCGTCCTACGTGCTGCTGACGGACGAAGACGTCAAGGGATCCGTCAAGGCCACGTAAGTGTTCTTAATGAGATAGTTTGTCGCGACACAGTAGTTCGCTACGTCGACAAAGGTTGATAATTAATGCCAGACTGCAAAATGTAATAAAAAGAAAAACAACTTTTGACATTTTTTGCTGCAGCATATAACTACGCCATTCTTTCTCATGATTTATCAAACTCCTTCAAAAGGTTTTACTCATTAGCTCGTCAACATCCAGAAACAGACCAAGGATTTATACATATTTTGCATAACAATGATTTTTAATACAATATAAATTCAATAAATAAATGGGATAATGATAGAAGCAAGAAAGCAACGTTCTACACGAAAAAAATTTTCATTCAGTGATTTTTCCGACTCAATATATTCTTTGTTTGCAGCTACACGTTTGGTCAGCCGGTGAAAGGCATGGTGGAGCTCCACGTGTCCTCCATGGCGGGGCTGGACTACTGCGGCAAGGAACCTCCCTTCATGCAGATCGCCTTTGACGTCAGTATACCGCTGTTTGGTTTTTTAATTTAATTTTTTTTTTTTACGTCAGTCTACGGACTTGTTTCTGCTTTTGACGTCAGTCTATGATCTTGTTTCTTCTTTTGACGTCAGTGTATGAACATTGCTTCAGCTGTCGACGTCATCATTGTAAATTCAAGTTGGCTGAAACTATAGTTTCTGAAATTGTATCTTAGCAAATGAATAATAATTAAACTGCACAAATAGAATTTACACTCAAAATTATTGATAAGAAATAATCCTATAAAAATACTTACCTGACTCAACTATAGTCAAGTAGATAAAATCCTTTTCGGGAAGATAATTTTATTAGATAATGAACGTTGGTGATGGTCTTGATGTAAATGTTTTCGTTTGTCTTCAGGTTTATTTTTAATTTGACCTTCTCATCATTCAAAATCTGTTTATCAGATATACTCACTCAAATATCTAGACCTGCAGGTGTTGTTGTTGTTGTTGTTGTTGTTGTTGTTGTTGTTGTTGTTGTTTTACTGATTTCCTTCGTGCTTGAAGTACAAGATTGCTCCTGTCCTTTGATGCAGATTGACGGAGAAGCGAAGTTCTCTGTACCCCGGGTAGACATCAGCCGTGTGGTGAGCACCTACGACGGTTCTCAGATTAAGGTGTGTATAGAACACAATCACACGCAGAAAGGAAGAAAGTAGAAACATCTGCATTCTCTTTTTGAAGAAGAAAAGCATTGAAATACATGTTTTGCATATCTAGGTTTTTCTTCTGCATTTGCCGAATTTGTTTTTTAGACTTTTGAGCATGATTTTCAAACTTCAATACTAATTACGATTACCAGTCTGCGATATCAGATTCTTCTCGAATGTCTCTATTTTGCGTATATTTAAAATAACTAATTCATGTAAAGAATTTGGTAAAGTAACCCAGACGACAAAGTAAATATGTTTAACACACTTGTGTTTAGATAACAGCCATTGTCAAGGAGACGTTGACGGACGTGAAGCTGCAGGGGTCGGCGGTGGTGACCTACAGGAGCACGCCGTACAAAGTGACCATACTGGACAACACGCCTGGTGTCTTCAAGCCTGGACTTCCATTCAGTCTCTTCGTGAGTTGTCTGTCACAAAGAACACGACTGGAGAAATTATTAGCCTCGCATTCTAGAAATGAGTGTTTTTAACGTATTTAATTTTTAAATCCTTGCCTGCTGATTCCAGTATTAACACACAGGGTCCGAAATATTTATTGCTTGATTCCACGCGCTGTTGGCTAAACAGGTTTGTGAAGAGTGTAATGGCCAGTAAAACTTGATTTCGCTTTATGATAAATATACAACTAACTTGACGGATCTTGGTTTTGCACAGGCCAAGGCTTCAATGCAAGACGACAGTCCAGTGGCTGGTTCCACCACCATGACCATCTTCACAACGGCTCACTACAATATCCCCGCGGACAACAGCTTCCTGTACGGGGTGTCCCAGTTCACGGGTACCTACCCGTTGCCAGTAAGGACGATTGATGTTCCTCCATCCGGTGTAGTCAAGATCGACATCGACATCCCCTCCAACGCCACCTCGCTTGACATCACTGTGAGTTTCTTGGGTATTTCGGGTGGAATGGCTAATAGGAAGCTAGCAGAATTCACACTTTTAATTTCCTTTTTTTCAGGGACTCTCTGTCACCCTTCTCTCTCTTATCCTCCTTCTGTGTGTCTTTATATCTCGTCCATCAACTGAATCTGCACCAAAATATGTATTTTATATTTCACAAATGCTGTAATCTTATAAAACCATAATTTAAACTAACAGCTTTCTATCTCTCTATCCACACTGATTATTTTATCTCAGTCAATCTCTTTAGGTAATATATGATGAGTTCTTATACACGTCTTTGTCTTCAAACTTTTCAAACAGGTTGACTTTAAAGGCGTGAAAGCCAGCAAGAATATCAACAAAATGTTCTCCATCAGCAATAACTACCTGCAGCTGACACTTCTCGACAACAACCTGAAGGTAGTCCTTGTTACATTTAGTATTCATTATATTAACTGACAGTGTTCACACCGAGCTAGCCAAAAGATCAAAGCTCTTCAATATTTTGAGAAAATGTCTTTATGAAAATTTTATGAAAAATCAGAATTACTGTATACTCAGTAAAAACTTTATAAATCAGTCATTACCATATCTAGATGGATTCTGCTTAAGAAGCCATTTTTGAGTCTTATTTATGTAGTTTGTAATAACAGTTTGTTACTGTTATTCCCAGATGTCAGAAGCCGAACTTAAGTATTACTGAGAAAGATTCCTGTGACCTGCATAATGATTTACAGAGTGTTTAAGAGAAAATTGTAGTATTCCGTGTAAATTTTTCGAACTAAGGATACCTATTCAGAATGTCATTACTTTGACAGAAAGCAAATGGAAGTGATAGGAAAATGAAAAAATCAAAGTTTGAATTTTGTACAGAGTGGTCAGACAGCCCGCATTCAAGCAAAGGCCACGGAACCCGTTTATCGTCTCTGGTACCAGGTAGTCGCCCACCTTATGTTTTGCATGGCTTATTATTATCATTGTTGTTGTTGTTGTTGTTCTTGTTGTTGTTATTATTGTTGTTGTTGTTGTTGTTATTATTAAAAGCAGTTGCCAAGTGACATCTATGGCGGCACATCATAGAGTTCTTCCACCTTTAGATAATTAGTCTGCTTGTGGCAAAAACAATTCCCCAGACGAGGCATTGCTGGTAGTCTTTGTTGTCAGATCCGATCCCCATTCTATTAACTTAAAGTTTTTAACATTAGGCATCCTTTTCTGAGCTTCTGAGCCATTTTCTTGTTTTTTTTTCCCCCTAATATTGCATTCGTATCATTTTTTGTGCTCCTGTAGGTTTCTTCCAGAGGAATAGTCTACGAAGCCACCAGTGTGGACGCTAAAGGTCAGCACGTGCTGGTCAGTTGACATTCCAGTGACCCCTGACCTGGCGTCCAACCGCCACATGATGCCTACTACGTGCGTCCGACCTAGAAATCGTGGCGACAAGCATCGCCCTTCAACGTCGACGGAGTCTTCGAAAACGAGCTAGAACGCATTTCGTGTCCGTTAGTAATGTCTGAATCTGAGACAGTTTTCTATCTTTCGTGCCTTTGAATTATCCCAAATTATCCAATGTTCGTTGCTTTATTTTTAAATTAATATTATTGATTACACAACCTAAAATTATATCTATATTTATGAAAAGTATGCATGGGATAATTTAAGCCTAAATTTTTTAACTTGAAATCTTACGCCCCTATACCAGTGATAATCATTAGAGCACAAGGGACATAACTACAAGTTTACAAATGAGTATCAGACATGTTCTGTAGGAACAGGGACATGACAAAACTTTACAAGTGTTGTATGAGGTCGTCGGTTGATGAAATAGAGAAATGTGTGTATTTACTTCCACTTGTAGCTGTCTCTCTGCTCCATGACGAAACTATTTCCAACACACCTGTTCAGGTAACTCTGGAACTCAGCTCCAACAAAAGCGAGCCGCACACTGCCCTGGATGTCTACCTCACCGCTGACCCTGACTCCATGGTCTACTTGCTCGCTGTCGCCAGAGTGTCTACTCAATGAAAACGGAAACGACGTCACACCAGACGAGGCCAGGTGTGACCTCCCTTGGTTATTTATTCATACTGGGCGTTGTCCTGTGTTCTTGTGTAAAACTAAGACACAAGAAAACTTCCTTTCTGACCCATAATTGTGTTTCTGTCCAGGTGGCAGAGGCAGCTGCGAGCTACAGTGTAGGCACGCAAGCCATCCGACTCGGCTTTCGCCCTTTCCCTCAGTCAGCGAAACATCGCAGGTACCATCCAGGTTAACCACAGCAGTTGCTGTCTTGATTAACTTGTATTGTTTACATGAAAATTTGTTCCACTTGGACCTAAGCTCCGACATTTCCCAGAAGACCATGCATGTGATCAGTGTAAGCAATGTTTACAACGTTTATGATGGGAATAAATGTGGTTCATATCACAGTTTGATGAGATACTTATTACTCTATTCGAACAATGATTCAAAGTTCAAACCAGATGTCAAGTGGTTCGATTTAGTGTGGAACGGGTTGTCTTGTGTTTATTTGCGAAGGCCGGTGTCAAGGTGTTCTTCTGATGCAAACCTTTACGCCACTTCCGGCTCCCACCCCTCAATCGTCGGTCGCCATGTAATTCATTACTGTGTTTGATTAATATGTTGTCTGTGTGCTTTGGATGGGGGTTTGTGTTTGAGTGTGTATACACCAGTTGAGTGCCACAAATCTTCCAGCCTCTGGAGCACTCTCGTTACCCGCACGTGGAAAGTGGTTTTGTCACTGTTCTAGTTTAATTTACTCGTATTACTAAGACGATGATGTACATCTGTGTTTTCTTCTTTTTCTCGTCTCAGTGGCGAGCTACACAATACCATGGCATCTTGATGAATCAAAGAGCTATAGCAAGAGAATTAATTTAAGGGTGCTGACGGTGGTCGGTTTCTCTCTTGGATGTGCTTGGTAGAGACATGATAAAATACAGCTTTTGTCGCTGCGCACCAAATTAGTTTTATAGGGATGGCATTTTACGCCTGTTCGGGGTGCGAGTGGTGTAAGTTCGTTGTGGATGCAATGGTGCGATATGCAGGATAGAGCCGTTCGGTGAGGGCCCCCGCGTAGGCCCGATTGCCGCAAGATGGGGCCGATGGCGGGAGGGCCCCCGTTCACGCGAACGATCCCACCGACTTTTCGGGGTTCCTTAGGTGCGGCGCCATTGCAATAAGTCAGCTTTGGTATCCTTCCCCAGCGGATAATCTTCGTCTTTTATCCATGTGGACAGCGCAGTAGCTGTTATCACCGGACATTTAAGCGAACAATTTAAGTAGGAACGGATTAAATTTAATTGGATATATCTATTACGTCAATATAGACGCGAGTAATTAGTGGCCCTAGGCAGTATGCCTCGTCCGTCCCTCGCCCCAATGTCTGATGGAGCCCTGGTGATGCTAGAATACATTTCAAATTTTTCTATTCGATTTTACCAGCCCCTTTATATATTGTGTGTCAAGAAGTCAACTATCTTTACCTCAGTTTCATTGTGCTGCACGCAGTCGAATAGCGCATTGTCAATTCCGGGGTGTTGCGTAAGAGATAATCCAAATGTATGCTCGCGTGTTAGTGATTATTGGTATGTTTGTGTAGTGGTGAGTGTGGGAGATTAAAGAAATTGATTTGCATAGCACTTATTTTGGCCTATATATCTTTATCGTCCAGTACATTCACTCGAGTCTTCAAGATAGCCCTTGGATGAAATAAAGATTTGATATTGCTGGTCTTGCTGGATTTATTGTTAAACTAAAGAATTATTGCTTCCTGGATGAGACAGTGTCACAAGCTGATAACTATTACTAATGATTTGCTTTACAGTTCGTGCTTCTCATGTGTGCGAAAAGGTTGCAGACGCGTAACCTAGTGTAGCTAAATTGTGGAGATTTGTGGATGTCATGACAGTACTAGTGTACAGGAGAGTAGTCATGCAGAATACGAATAAGGAAGGTTTAAGGAGAAAGGATCACATGATCCCAGCCTGAAAGTCTTGTGGGTTTGGAAAGTGTGGTTACTGGCATGACTAATGAGAGGATACAGTGTGGGTTGCGTTGCTGTATTGGAGTATGATATGGATGTATATTTGTGTTTGGCTATGTAACATGGATTAGCGGTCCAAGTGATATTGTAAGTCCTATATATCAGCTCTAGTTGTGGGTTCTTCATGCACTTGGGTGTCGATGAGAGAAGTAATTGCTCATAAGTTGCTAGATGTTCGCGTCGACTGTTTAGAGAGACGCATGTAGGAAGGAAGTGTGTTTTAATTATTGCGAGATAATCTAGATTTGTCTTGGAGGATCGCTCAGCCGAGTTTTGGGATTACCTCCGATATTAGAGTAGTTGTCAGAGTTATTTTCTTTCTTGGTCTGTTTCTTTTTTTTCTTTTGCTTTGTTGTGTTTCGTTGTCTTTTTCTTTTGTTTTCCGTGGTTTTTATTTGTCTTTGTGTTTTCTCTTAGACCGGAGTGTATATATGATGACATTGTGTTAGTTAGATAATGTCTGTTTACGTAGGAATGTGGGTTAATATTTTTGGTGCGTGATATGAACGAGATTTATTCGATCTGAAGTTTATTCAATGTATGAACTGGGGAGAGGAATATGTCTATGCCTTCGAATGCTTTAAAAATTCCATCTTGCTGTGATTTGTATGTTTGCAAAGAAAAATGAAACAAGTTGTGTATTCTATTTGATCCTGTCCAGATTAAAGCTAATACAAATTTCTGAAAGCGATTTTGTCTGTATCTCCTTCTTGTTTAACAACTTGGACGGAACTGATATGTCAATATTCCTCGATTTGTACACTAGCTCCTATGGACATCCCAGGTTTTTATCATTATTTTCTGGGGTGACGAAGCTCAGTTGTTGTCCGCTAGATGTGAAGGTGTTATCTAATACCTACGGAGCGTGTTACAGGTGGGACCAGTGCTTGTTAAGTGGTTGGCAATGTCTCTCTCCCTTAGACCATACGCTTAGCGCTCCGCTGCTAGTCGCGGCGTTATGCTCTATTACACCAAATTAATGCTCCATCTACACTTTCGAGATAGTCTTTGTACCACACCGCCATCCTGTGTTACGTACGTTAATCTGAAATCCAAACCTATAGTTTGATTCGGTGCTCTAGTCTAGTTTTCTCTAGTCTAATAGCAAGTTCGTGTTTTAGTTCCTTTCTCCTTTGTTTTATTATATGAATAGTATTAAAGGTATTTTATTGATGACAGTAATGTGATCTGTTAATTTTTGTCAGAGCCCCGATGGTCGTTGACAACTCTGGCTGCCGTAAGAATGAATGATCTTTCTCTGTTCTCTTTATTAACTGTCTATAGTGTAGTGTCCCGATAACTTAAATGGCGGGCTAGATTGATCATCTGTCAAAATTTTACTTTCAATATAGAGCCGAAAGCTTGTGAATGGTTAAGCATACGCATAAATAAAAACAATGAATAGCAATCACATATATATAATTATGCACCGCTGTTTATATAACTGTCTATGAAAACTTTTTAAGGGAAGTTAAGATATCTGTAACCATAAGTATAAGAGATATGCTTACCATGACGGATCATATTGATAAACTGATAGTTGGAGGGTAGTCTGGACAGACTAAATGGGATCGCCCTTGCACACACACAACCAGTTGGGTCACGAAAGGATGACTGAGATAGATAAAACTCTATTCACAAATATAGTATAAAAATTAATTCTATGGCCCGCTGCATTGTGTCTCTCATTAATATCTAAGGAGTACAGGTGCAACAGTGTCCAAGTGGTATTATATCTGACCGATGATGCGAAGTTCTAAGGTTATGCCTGAGTGAGAGGTTAGGTTCCACGTTTATAGTCCAATGCTGTGATCACGTAGAATGACAGGGAAATATTAACTAATGATGAAGGATAGTAAACTAGTTGCTTCTTTAAGAAAAAGATACATAAATCATACTATTGTGTTCTTTTTACTGCGTGGGTGGTGTTGTCTGTTGGTCTGGTTAGCTGAGTTCATCATGACAGCCTCAGAGCCCAAGTATGAAGGTAATGTAAACCTGCAGTGTTCTATCGTGTTTCGTGTGTCTTATTGTTTTCATTTCCATCTTTTGTATTGTGGAAGTCAAGTAAGTGACCGCTCAGAGGGCACCAGGTTATGACACTGAGCCTATTAGGCTTCTAAATTATGGTTGTGTTAATATTGAAATGACACGAGGTTTTGCTATCATATACTTCTTACGATTACTCGATGAAACACAATATATGTAAATGATTATTTTTGTAGATATTGTCTCATCACTCTAACGCTCCAGGAATATCGGTAGACATAGTGAAGACTCCCGTTTAGTGGTAAGTATTAAGAGATTGATTAAGTTCCTTCTGTTTCTCTATTCTGTGATCTTTCTTTTTCGTTCTTAGTCCATTCTTGTGTTGATAATGTTCTGTTTTTCTGGAGTTGAACGCATAGGCATCGCATTGTATAGGCATTGTGCTGTGTGCTGTCACGCAGGTCCATCTGACGTCAATCGCACCATATGTGCGCACGAGACCTGTGGCGCTGACGGGCATAGAATGAATTATCACTTAGCATGCGCATAATTAGTTGTGGATGGTCCAGATAAGCAACAAATGTGTGGATTAATATTTTGCACGGGAGTCTCTTTAATTAAATTGAAGCAGGAATTGGCTGGGACCGGCGAATTGGATTCTGTACGTTGAGTGGCGCTCTGTACCAAACATCGCACTTGAATATAAATTCTAAGGCCACTTATGCGAAATGTGAAGTGGCTGATGGAGCTGGTACTTTGTTAAAGTCTGACCGTGTGACTGCGAAAATCCTTTGTAAGTTCCCAGAGACCTGGCTTTTCTGGGCATCAATGTACAGACCGACTATCGGTGTTAATGTGCTGCTGGCAATGACAGTTTAATCTTGTTGAATAGGGTGTCTTGTTTGCACAATATTCAACTTTACTAATCATGGACCTTATTGAGTGGAGAAACCGTTGCGTGAGCGCTAGATTTCACAAGAGGAAGTCTGGATTCCAATAGATTGGAATGTAATCCTTCGTTCTAATTAATTTCACATAGTCATCACAAACGTCTTTCTAACATTCAATGTAGACTCTGTGTCTAGGCACAGTCCGTATCTCATCGAAGGTTGGAACTGTCACGTAGTATTTCCGTTTCATACTAGGTTGG
>NC_037592.1:37827095-37860225 GCF_003073045.1 Pomacea canaliculata | reverse complement strand
TTACTACTACAAACAAGTCAACCGAAGTAATTCAGATCCATCGGATCACCCCATTGATAAAACAGAAGAAATCAAGACTCATCAAACAAAGATCAATACGAAATCTTATATATTCATCCATTTTTTAACAAACAACAACAGCAGGTAATCAACTCATCATCGGATACTAGACAACAACCAACCAAATTGGATATATACTTATCTATCTATTGACAAATCATAACAACCACCAAAGTAGTGGAATCAGATCACATCATCACTTACAGACAACAACAAAGGATAATCCATCCTCCTCCTCGCTCCTCATCATCATCCTCTCCATCATCCAAGATAATCCATCATCATCATCTACACATACAACAAAACATCCATCATCATCATCCATCATCATCAACAACATCAATCATCATCATTCATCAAACCATCATCATTAAGAAATATAAACAACATCATTAACAAACATCATCAAACAAACAAACATATCAACAAAAAACATCAACCAACAAAACATTCAACAAACGATAACTCTCAATGTACCATCATGAAACACTCTCATCAACATGAACCATCACCAAAACCACACTCACACAATGAGCAGCATGCAATGTCAATACGATAACTTTCACTTCTCGATCACATGTCCAGAATTACATTAGACATCTAGTCATTTATATATTTCACCGACATTCATCACTACGGCTTCTCCGGATTTCGCTCACGATGGTTCACACTAACGACAATATACACGTCCTTGAATAATCTTTTCTTGAACCTTTATTCAATATTCTCGCTCGATAAACTCTTCTAAAGGCTTGGGCCGTTGGGCGGTGCATCGTAGCCCAAACAACCCCCTCCCACTCTCCCACATTTCATATCTACGACCGCCACTCCACTACATTATGCATTCTACTCACACAGCTTACCTTCTAAATCTCTATTCATTTCGCCTTCTTCTTACATGAGATCACATCAAATAACTAGTGGGTATCCAATGTTCGCACACACAGACATATTCAAATAAAAATCAATACAAATTACAATACAATAAAACTGAAAAAATCAGCTAAAGTTATCTCACGAACTACAGTCGGGATAGAAATGTAAATCACAGCACTCAAAACGCCATCTTCACACTGATTCGACAAACACATGAAAGAAGGAATAACAAATCCCCGAAATGTCAATACACAGGGGACCACACTTAAGTTAAAGCCCTAGTTCAATCAAGCTATTCGGTAAACAATATACCTCAATCATCCTAAATCAAAGCACGCGGTTACACACAGCGTAATCAAATCGAAAATCGTAATAAACACAATCTAAAGCCCACAATGCGCAATCTCCTCTTAGAGATGCAATAAACAATAAGCAATCCTACCACGAGCAAATCAACCAGACCCAATCTAGAATCTCTTGAATGTAATAATGTGAACACTACTAATCGTCAAGATTAAATTTCAAATATCAGTTTGAGAAACACACCAACAATTTTTCTGTAAAACAATTTAGATAGAGAACCTAAATGGGGAGATAATCCACGCCTAACACTCAACCAAGCTTCTCCAAATAACGACACAACACGACAGCGACTAAGGTGAAAAAAACAGGTAGCGACCACAAGAAGACCAAGACTACAGTCCAGAGACAGAAGGCGTATGCCCTTACTAATCGGGTTAGAACTTTACAGAACCCGTAGGGACCCTGAGCTGGAGACGGGAATTAAAAACTGTGAAAATCTAACAGACGACATCAACAGAAAAACCACGTGGACTACCCTCAAAGGGACCCTCCTTCCCACACAAACAATCACTGGTTACAATGACAGACAGACCCCGCAATCACGTCGGGGCTACCATCTTTTCCCGGACAATCACAAGTGTCACACCGAAACATAGAATAAGTCGAAGATGACACGTTACAATTCCGCGTCATCTCCATCTGCATCCGATGTAGGGATCCCTCTCACGACCTCAGCGCTAGGAATGCTCCTCCTCCACAATGGCTCGTACCGGTGAGTAACGCTCTACCCTCCCCGTCTACCACGAGCACTGAAGCAGGACTGTCCTTTGGTTCAGCTCTCGTCTCGGGCATGCTGCTTCTTTCTCTGCGTGACATCTAATTACAGGGACTGCATACCTTGCCGTGATCATAGCCTTTGATTGGCCGGCTTCCGGGCGTTAACACACCACAAATTCCCCCCCACTCCTTCTTCCACACTCACTGCCAGGCAAGGAGTGCTGTCACACTAGCAACCTCACACCAACACACACTTGCACATAATTTCCATGGAAACACCAATGCTGCGGGACACTTCCAGAATCTTTGGCCGGACATTAAGTGGAAACGTCGACAGGATGTTCGATATCCATCACCGACCCCAGAAGGAAGAACACAACTCCAGCGCGCTACCCGGATCGTGTTCGAGGTCTACCAGCCTTCCCTCGGCAGACACTAAGGCCCCCTGGTGATGGTCCGTGTAGGAAAGAAGGCCTCTCAGCCCTTCCCTGTACTTAGGATCTGTTTCAGCGGGTCTTCCTTAGCAGGTTCCTCCACATGTTCCCCTGTCAATTAATGACTAATGAGACTCTACATTTCACTGCCTTAATATTAAGTCTTCCCCTGAGTTAACCATTCACGCGATTTTCTTTCATTTGAAACGAATTCAAGATTTTCTCAGTGAGAACACATCTATTATCAATACCTTTTGCCGTGAATAATCAGAATTTAAGAAGTTCAGACAATATGCAAACAGCATATTTACTTACCTTAACCTGGCCAAGGAACGAAATGCACAGATTAGTTCTGTCTGTATTCCACACCATTACCAGTAGGCACCCAACTGTCTCGGCGGCTGCCGTTGGAATGTCACACACTGCATTCACTACGCGGAAAACGCTGCGAGGAGCTGTGCGTGAGCCTTCGTCTACTAGGTCACGTTGTCATCATGCTATTGCTCCTTGCTATTGGGTTTTATCGAATGTATACCCTCCCCACATTTTTTTTCAAGCCGGATACACCGATGCACACACGCGCGAACGACTTTTACACGGCGAAGACCAAAGCATATCCTCTCGGACACACAACATTATGCCTTTCTTGTAATCATCTCTTGACTAGCAATTCCGTTTTGCCTTAGTTATTTTTTTACTCATTTTTGATTTTAGTTCTTGTATTGTGAGTCCACACTTGTACAGTATCCCTTGCCAAGCACTGAAACAGCGTTTAAGGATATGTTGTACTTCACAAATGACACAGACATAAAAATTAAATCATATTAAAATCCAAAAGAAAAACAAATTGTTAGTCTCCCAGCACTTTCAATTGGATTTATTCTAATTTTCTGAATTTTTGTTATCCTTTTAATCCTTGATGGAAGAACTTGTATTTACCAGTAATTCACACTGGAAAAGGCAAGCATGCACTAGTTCGACTTTTTCTGTGCCCATTAGTCCTTCTAGATCTTTCCGCTTTACATTCTACGCTTTCCTGTATGAACAGACTGTCGCTGCCGTATCTTACACAGCAATAAGAAACCCCGATGTCTATTATTTATTAATAAATATTAAGCTGTAAAATGATACTCGAGGTGCGGATTGTTAGCAGTTGTCACGTGCTGTAGGATAAACCTTACCGACAGAACCCCAATTACTTTAGTTGCTCAATACACATCTACACACGCAAGGCACACCAAACAAAAGAACATAAAGCAGACAGTGAAATGCGGGACGCCACCAGACCAACGAGGTTCTACAATACGACATTAAATAAACGAGATTACGTTCGCTGAAATCTTTATCACATCAGCATAAATAAATTTCTTTCAATGTAAAACCAAAAGCGGAACATTGGATCCTGCGCTTCCAACAACATCCTTGATTTCTCCAAGCACATGAACTGTACATATTGATAGTCAAATAAAATGATATTCGTCGCAGACGTCCAACTCCGAGCGTACAGTCAACCAAGAATTGCTTTACGGCTGGGGCGGATCTTAACTTCGCTGTATCTTTAACTAATAATGAATAATTTGCTGAAAATAGCAGTACTTAAGATGCGACTGTTTTCTATTAAAATCTTTCGTAAACCTAAACAACTCATTCAAACTGAAGAAAGAGTAAACTAATCAAAGGACGTCAAGACATAAAAAAGTTCTCGCCCTTGCTACTCCCATTGTTCAGCTGTTGGTTTGCAGGACCGGGTGGCGGGTATACCTGATGCCGCACTGAAAATTTTTTCTCGAATTGTCACTATACTAACTTCAAGTCCTTTAAAAAGAGAGTAGAAGACAATTTTACACCCCAATACTAAGAAATGTTCGCTCATTTTAATGCTGTCTGTCTTTGTTTCTTAGCAAGATACCCCTACGCTACGCGAGACGTGCCTTGCGATCTTCACTAATGTAACTTACTTGTAGTTTAACATTGTCTCGGTCTTGTTTGAGGTTGCCTTATTATTTATACTTACCTGTATCAGTTGGTTAGGCCTGGATTATTTTGGACATGTCACAATAACCTTTATGCAGCCCGTCATAAGTGTTTAAAAATTGTTGAATTACTCCAGACAAAGCGAGGCTTCGCTTAGCGCGGGAAGTGGCACTGAGACCCTTTTATTACAACACATCAGCTTCGGCCGATTACCTGCAGTCACGAGCCTCCTAAGACACGTTCACTAGCCGCAAACCAGTTACGGAAGATCTGCCCACACGAGCTCAATTTCCACCCTAAATTCTATCCAGCCCTGCATTACCTGTCGGGCATGCCTCTACCTCGAAGTTGGATTATTTCTTTTTTTCATGTCTCTTCTATAATATTCTACCACTTACAAACTCTCACTTCACAACCATGCCACATTCACACAAAACTTGATTTAATTCTAAAAAAGAGTGTTCTCTCTATGGTTCGTTGTACGTTACTTCAGAATTCGGATAATTGTCTCCATCTCCTCTGCATGTGATATCTTCTTTTCACACCAAACAACAATAACAAATGAATAGAAGCACAATAGAGAAACAGCAATGCAAAGCATAAGTAAATAAAAACCTCGCTTTCTATAAAGAACATAACCTATGAAAATAAACAAACTGCCATAATGTATCATTTTAATTTGCTACCTACACCTGAAGAACTCATTCTGAGTAAAACGGATGCACCACAAGTAAGTTTCTTCCCAGAGCTTACATTTATCAACAGATCACTCAAGTGGAGATAATCCTAATGCATGCTTGTAATGCGAGAGTTCTGCCCTTCACCTAACCAGGATAGAGGGGGCGGGTCTCCCTGATTTTGTGTATGTTTTTGGTCATGTTCTACAATGCCCACAGTGCACCGACTTCCATGCAGTATCTTCGCAAGAGAAAGTAGCCTGAAGCGACTGCCCTAGAAGGACGTCTTGGTCCACTATAAATTATTAACTGGCTTCGGTCCTGCCATGACTGATTGACGCTTTGTCTGTGATAGTTAATGACAACATCTTATCACCTTGCTCCTTTCAATTACGGGAATGTGTTTAGGCCTCTGTGCTCTTTTATTCACTGTGTATATACCAGCCACCTTGGTTCCAACAACTTCCACCATTTGAGCTGCAGTGTCACATACCGCTGATACACAGTTCCTACGAGCTGGCACTCGCCTTCCCATCCCAGCATCATCACTACAACAACAACCTGTAAAAGCTGAAAGTCAATCAACTAATTCATAAAGATAAATTGACAAAATTACGTACCTTCCTATAGACTCTATAAATAAACCTGAACATATGTGCCCATCTGTGTACTACCATTTATCTCTTCTTCTAGGCCGTCTGCATCACATCAGACTTTAACCTCATACATCAAATCCATACTTTGTACTCAAAGTAACACTCAATCACCATAAACTCCACTTACACATTCATCACTATCCACATCAACAAGAGCTATCTCAATTCACATTAAACGTGATCTGTTTCTGCTGGCCTCTCTTTCGTACTACAAAGAACTCCTTCTTGTAGGCGTCAGATGCGACAATAGAATGGCGACCATTTCCAGCAAAAGATCACGACAGAGGTGAGGAACAGTCACCAGGACTAGTAAGCCACACCGCCACAGTCCGTATCGGTTTAGGACTGAAAGACTTGACCGTGGCCAGGATAAAGAGGAACGAAGAGGGTGCTGAGATGGAAGGCGAAAGCTGCGTCACGGCCCCGCCACACGGGACGGGGCAGACGACCCGCCAGTGGCACGTTCAGCGCAGTGAATGGGGCGGTCAGGGCGGTGGCCGAACATGAGGATGGGGCCTAAGCCGGTGAGGCAGCGGTATCTTGCTAGCTGCAGGCCGTGAGGAAGATGCCTTGCGCCAGCGCTGCCTCTGCCGGAGGTAATCGGGAATAGTGAAGGCACTCTGCTCCAGCATCTCGCCCTCCACAAAGTCGAAGCTGAACCCGCGCGCAAAGGCCACCATGGCGAAGAAGCAATCCTCCGCCACCGAGGCCTCAGGCCCGTGGTCGAACGAGATGCTCCTCTCCGCAGCAGCTTTAGCTACAACGAATGAGCCCTTCCACCCAAACACGGGCTTGTGCAAAACCTTGAGGGTGAAGCGGATGACGCCCAGGTCGAAGCCCACCCGCACACTTTCAGCCAGTGTCGTCAGCCAGTTGACGATGCGCACCTTGCTGTAGGTCACCACGCCCTGCCCGAACTGGTGCCGGCTGCCAGTGGATATGAAATTAACGATGCCCACAACAGCGTCCTCCGTGATGAGGGTCTCCTCATCCAGATGAACGATCCAGTCCTCGTCGCCCAGTGTGTCCACGCCCGGTTCCAGACAGTACTGCAAGGCTCGGGCCTTGAATAGCGAACCGTTCTTGGGTCGAAAGTCTGCTGGGACCACCACCTCACGCACTCTTTCCATGCTGGGCAGGTTCAGTGCCTGGTCTGTCACCACCTCAAACATGAAATTTTTCAGTCCCACGCGCCCGCACGTGCCGATATTTTTCTCCACGTTGTCTAGGATTAATGTCCGGTACTGGCCCCGGGTCACGACCCGAAAGCACACGAACGAGCAGACCAAGGGCGAGTACTGCAGTTTGGGTTTCGCCGGGAACGTGTTGATGCAGACGATGCCCAGAAAGTTGAAGATGCAGAACAGAAGAGGGAGAAGAGGCAGGAAGCGCAGGATGTACAGAAGCACCGAGCCGAGGAGCCCGTATGTTTGGGAAGGGTAGGGCACCGTGGTGTTGTCCGTACTGTCGACGATGAGGACGACGTTCACATAGATCAAGAGGAGGTAAGCCGACACACACAGGCCGTGCTTGATTATGCTGGACGCGGCGTCACTTCCGTCCATGTCGTGGTGGCTGATCACGTGACCACTCACGACCGTCTGTGTTTTCGATGGGCACATGGCTGCGAAAACGAAACATATTTGACAATCTGAATTTCTTGCACGCTTCTGAAGTGCACTAAATAAATAATTAACAAATACATAAGTAAACAAGAAAAGAAAGAAAGCCCGTGTGATACTGTCTAAGGAAAGTTAATTCTTCCGCCTTTATTATTTTATTATCATTAAATTGTGATTCAGAGTAAAAGCAAAATATCAATCGGCACATCTTTCTCTTCTTATCATCTGCTCGAGCTGTCAGCATTAATCCACTGTTTTCTTTTTAACCGTCAAAATCAAAACTTCTTTTTCTCGATGTCAGTTTTCTCTTGATCGCCATATTGGGATTGTTCCACACGCGAGTGGTAAGACGGGAAAGTGTCGTAGCTAGTGGGAAGGATCCTCGTAGCCCACTAAACAGTTATCACCAGCCTTAAGCTGGGCAGGCCAAGCTATCGCCCGCTTTAAGTGTTGCAGCCCCCGCCAGGAAGGCGCTGTCCCACCAGTCTTCTATCCTCATTAAGTCCGTGGGAATTAAGAAACTTCCTACTAGAATGAAACCTTTGCACCAGGAAGAAAATCGACGTAACTTATGAATAAATGTGTTCTTAAACTGGGTTGCTGGAATGTCCGGCCTCCGCAAATATTCACTAAGTCGACGATCCCAAAGAGCTGTCATAAACAATGAACGCAGGAGACGAGAAGCTCCTGGCAAACGATCACACAAAAAGGAGAGAATAATGGCTCTGCTGCCTTGGGAAATTTGATCTGGGCAAAATAAACAAGAATGGCAAACGACTGTTCGAACTTTCCACCTACCACGGCTTCTTCATCTCCCCAACTTATCTTTCACGAGTAAACCTCAACACGAGGTCTTCTGGAGGCACCCGCGCTGGCACCAGCTGACCTCACATTAACCACATGCCCCACCCTCTCACATGTCCTACAAGCTCACTCTTGTCACAGACTGTGACACATACCACTCCCTGGTGTGATCACACTGCACCCAAAGATTCACCGTACCAAGAAAGAGGGGAAACCAGCATTGATGTTAGCAAGATGTCCAACCCAAATGTCGTGGAGCAGTCTGCGATGTCTGTGTGAGGAGACAAGCCCGACAGTCAGCCAGGGTCTGTGCAGACGAGTGCTGAATACAGCTCAGTGCAGACATCCACAATGGCGCGAATTGGACACAAAATAGAATTTCTACCTTCCTCTAAAGTTTAAAAAATCCGATGATGATTTCTTACTCATGTTGAAAAAAGGATTTAAAACCAATCATACAACGATCGAGAGGCTTAAAATGATTTCAACTACCAATAAAAAGAAATAGTGTTTTCTAGGAATTATATATCATGGGGGATATCAGATATATGTTTAAAGAATAGCAAAGCTATGATGCTAATCACCAATACTAAAGATTTCCTTCTGAAATTTAGGAATTTTTCTCTCTCTCTCTTACTAACACATTGCAAAAGAACAAAATGAAATGCGAGATTCAAATGAAAACTTACCAGAGATATTACTAAGAGTAGAAATCCTAAAGTGAGGCACTCAGCACGTGTGTATGGATGAGACTAGGACATGGTGCATTCACTAGTGTGCTTGAAGCTGGTCAAATCCACTCACACCCCCAATATTGTCTTCACCTGACCTCTTTGTACAGGGTTCGAATGCCCATGTTTTGTGTGATTGGCTCAGAGTGATGGCGTCGGAAATAATCATATATACTAGAGACTAAAAAAATATCCCGGCTCTGGCAGGGACAAGTCTTTGCGCAACAGCTGTTTCTAAGAAACATATATATATAATTAATAACTACAGGACTATTACCGATCGACTTGGCCAAAAAAAGTCGTTATTGCATTTTTGCAGTAAGACAACTGTTACAGAAGGATTACACAGACTAACAGATGTGACAGAAAAACTACTTAGATTAGCAGGTATGAGAGGAGACCTGCATGGCAAGAATTTTGTGCAAACTGACAGGAACACTGTGCAGAATGACAGTTGTGACAATTAAGAAACAACACGTGACAGGTAGGACAGAAAAACTGTCCCGATCCACAGGTATTACAAGAACACGATAAAATTTTGAGAAGGTGCTACACCGACGAAAGCTGTATAAAGAGCGGGAAGGGCTGACATCTTCCTTAGTGTGGTAGATAAGTTTTTCTTATTGCTTTGTTTTACGAGACTCTTTATGAGTCCTCATGGACAGTTAGAAGTGCGTCGATCCTTAGTTGGATGGCTAACGCCAAACAGGTGAATGGTCATGACAAAGAAGCTAAGTAACCACCGAGCTAGCATCTAGCCACTTGCTATACAGAAGGCCTTGGACGACAGCTATGCCCCTCGCATTGTGTGTCAGCTGGCCATGGGGATGTATAAAGGCAGACCTTTTTTTTGTTGTTGTTGTTGTTCCCAGACCTTTTTTCTTTTTGTTAGGTCGTTGGGAGGTGAAGTGTTAAAAACAATACTTTCCTGTAGCCAGCTTTTATTTGTGAAGGCAATGTCCATCCCCTCCATCTCTCCGTGCTGTAACCTCCCCAACCCAATTAACTCAGGTCTCAATTCCGGACAAAATTCCATTCCATTGGCAAAATATCTATGCCCTTCAAGGGTATCGAACTGGTGCACTGTTTGCTGTACACCCGAGTCATGGGAGATTTGGCCAAGATACTGCGCTCTCTGTCACCGAGGGGAGGAAGCAATTAAAATGATGCTGACTAGGACAGCCATGGAAAACAATGAATGTTCTATTTTTTTTCTTTTTGTTTTTTCTATCCCACATATTATCAATGGGCTCTGTATGTTTGCAGATGCACACCAAAGGAACAAGCAAGCGAAAGCCTTTCTAGTCGGACACTCATGAGCAATGTTTGACACGGGAGTCTCAAATATTGTCCGGTAAGGTTATTATTAGAGAACAAGTATTTGTGCATGTGTGTGTGCGTGTGTGTGCGTGTGTTCGTGTATGCGCCCAAGCTTGAGTTACGTGGCAGTTGGTCTGTGACCGTTGACTCTCGGTATATTCTCTGTACAGTGTCGTTGTGCTATGAATAGTCCCAGTCTGGTGACATCCTACACCTAACCTCAAAAAAACTCCTGTGGCCTTGGTCACTGGTTTTTCCTCTTTAAGCGGAAATACAGGCGAGACTGCCGCCATCAAGACAAAGCTCAGGGAAATGACATAAGAGAGAGAGACTGTGTGCAGCAAGGAAGACATCAGCACAGCACTTCAGTCACCTCATTGTCACTTCACACTCCATGATTCACTGGAAACCCCAGCAGCCAGCAGCTTAAGCCCACTGACTCATAATCCTTACAGCTATACACAACACAATAAACTGAAGCTTTGTATACTTATTGACAGGATAAACAACCTAAAGCTGTGTGTGCTTATTGACAGGGGGAGACAAGTGAGGCAAGGGGGAGCAGGAGGTGGTAGTTATGACCCGAAGGTAGCTACGAACCGAAAGCAACATGCAGCCATTTAATATAACAAACACGTCAGACCACAAACAAAGCCGGACACTCCAGTCTCACAAACAGCTGCCGACCTCTGGGGTCAACAGATACCCTGTAGGTCAGGGTCTTGTTTTTGAAGCATAGATGCACCGTTGGAAGTGCAGCAACATACTTCTGGGCTATATATAGTTACCCCCTACCTTTCCCTCCCCCTCACCCCGGGTGATTCACGTGATGTCTGTAACGCACATCAACTGATTATCCCGACAACCTCGATATGGCGCACGAAACATGAAGCCCAGTGATTCCCTACCTGGCTTGTATTGTCATTGTCATTGTCATTGTGTACAGTGGGTGCGTATTGTGGGCAGGTACAGACAGACACACAGGTGATCATGTTCAGGAATTTTGCGCGAGGTCAGATTACATCAGGAGAAAAGTAGGCCACCAAGCCTCAGACACACCCACCTCTCAACCTCCACCTGTCTCTACACCTAAACCACTACCACCGTGATAAATAAACAGTTGTCAAGCCGTATATTAAAACACAGTGTTCTTTACAATACAATATGCAGACACACCACACGCACGCACACACACCACCACACGTACGCAAACACGAATGTTTGCCCAACATAGTGAAACATTTGACCGAGTCTGGTTTAAAAAAAATTCAAATCTTACCATCATATAAATATTTTGTCAAATTTAGTCACACTTTTGTCCTTATTTGGACTGTGTGTAGCCTAACGGAATGACCAAACCTCTATTTTTGAAGCTAGTCTATAAATGGATAAAACTAGTTTATCTTCGTTCATGATCTAATTATGTATATGTGTCCGTGTGTGTGTGTGTGTGGAAATGCCAGACCTATATAACATCATCACATATCAACTGAAACGCTTGAATGAAAAGATAATATAACCGCTAAACCCGACTAAGCTCGTGCTAAAAATAGCAACTGGGTAAGTCCCGTTCTACTTATCGTTCGTGTCAGCTCTATTTTCACAAAACGGCAAACTTACACAAAAATACCACACACACCCGTTTAGGGCGGGTAAAGCTGGTGTGGGAGGGAGCGGGGGCTGGAATGGAGAGTGGTGGGAGTGGTTGATGTTCCTGAGGACAGCGGCAGTTACAAGCACGACGATGTCAGCCGAGGACTAGAGCCACAAGCAACGGGACAACATGAAGCGACCTGCTCCACTGCTGGCTGCTCTCGTCTTGAGCCACTCACTGCTGGTAAGCTACACATTTTCATTCTATATTGCTACAGTGTCTAGCCCTATCATGGATGTCATTTTATGCAGCACAAACTCCAGTTCTGTTTGCAATCGCATGGCGGGTGTTTGCTTGAGTCGGTGAGGACAGACACAAACGTGATGGTGCTTTGACCTCTCACCTCACCCCGTGTACCTGCTGTTCGTCGCAGTAACCGTGAGTTGTTGACATGGCATGCAACATGCTGATGGTCTTTTGGGCATCCACAGTTCCCAGACTGTGGACAGGGGTGAGCAGGGAGGGGTGTTTGGAGGAGAATGATGACGGAGGACAGTCAGCACAGAGATGGATGATGGCACCCACCTATTGTACTGGTGATATCGTTCTACCGGGTACTTACTGATCGAATGCGATAATATTTGGAAAGTTCTCTGTTTTGTAGCGACTGACATGGATTGACATGACACTGTCAATCTGCAGTCGACTGACAGGGAACTGATATTGCACTTGGTGCTCTACAGGGTCAGCACCATCGTGTTTGTTTGTTTGTAACAGGAGCTGGGATATTTGCATAAATAAACCTGTTTGCATGCGTCTTTTTCTCGGAAGAAACCTGCGTTATTGACACACATTTTGTGGTTATTTGAAAAATTAGTTGTTTCTTGAATTAATTTTGTATTTTATTAGTTTGAAAATTGCCATGTGCACAGAACCCGCTTCACCTAGAGATCAATCACTTCGCACCGACACACAGGACTTCAAAATTCTTATAGCAGGTCCGGGCAATGAGCTCATGAAATAAACTGAAAT
This sequence comes from Pomacea canaliculata, assembly GCF_003073045.1. Lineage (NCBI taxonomy): Eukaryota > Metazoa > Mollusca > Gastropoda > Architaenioglossa > Ampullariidae > Pomacea > Pomacea canaliculata. Next base: position 37,847,365 of record NC_037592.1, on the reverse strand, counting down.
AATAGTCAAACTACATCCTGCATAAAAAAGGGAGGGGCTGATAATATTTGCATTATTATCAGCAGACATTTCCGCATTCCAGGTATTGTATTCTGAAATAAATGACCCCAGCCTTAGGCGAGACTGATGTTTGTGGAGTCTGTATGTTCACTGGGCCCGTCGAATCCCCTTCACACCCGAGTCTGTCTTGACTCCATTGCATGAGCTCAGTGACCACGAGACATGGACTAGAGGATTAGTCACCAAGTCTCTCTCACACACCCTTCACAAACCTGGATAATGAATATCTTCGGGTTTGTATCAGGAAATGGGGAAAAACGAGGTAGGTCACGTCCACGGGTAACACTAAGGGTCTAAGAATATTTTTTAAACTCTTGTGTTTAGTGTTTTGTGTATTGTGGGTATCTTTTATATAGTGAGTGTCTTGTACATAGTGTCTTGTGTCTTGTATATAGTGTCTTGTGTCTTGTGTATAGTGAGTGTGTTGTTTTGTGAGTCAGTGCACATGTACTTGCAGGTTTTGATGCATGCACAAATAACTTGTGCAAAGGTGTGCCTCTCTCTCACCCGCCATACTGTATATTTATATTGCAAGCCCCTCAAAGATACCGAAACACTACACAGCTCCTGTAAAACTGTCATCTGTGTGTGTGTGTCAAGGCCTCGACTGTGTGCAAAGCGGGAAGCGAATTCCGAGCCAGAAATGTCGAAGTTTCGGTTTCGCGGTCTAGTCACATTCAACTGTCGGGTGCTGTCATGAACCAGCCTGGTTCAAGGCCAGAAAACAGTGTCGGGCGAGTAATAGAAACATTAGAGAGGGGCAGTTGGTACCCTGAGGCGATACAGGCTGTGGGTGAACAATAGGGGTAAAGATGTTATCTCCCTTTGTGGTAGCTGAGCCTGGGAATCGAGGCCGCTTACGAAATAGGGGCCGCAGGCACTACTTCACGGGTACGTTACTTCACGGGTGCTAATGGAAAGGCCGGTACACTCGGCCATGAGAACAGCGTTTGTTTTCTTTACCACCGGCTGGACACCGGTGCCGAATAGGGGAGCTAGACTTAGCGTCGCGACAGTCGGAGGGTGTGGGAGCCGACCGTGGGAAGATGAGCGGTGGATAGATGATGGGTACCCCGAGTATAGCGCGAGGGGGTGTAGTCCCTCTAGTCAGAGTTCGATAGCGTCAGAACTAGTTTGGTAGAATCGACAAGGGCCACGTGGCCCGGTAGTATATAAGCTAGAACCGCACTGTAGTCGAGGCTTTTCCCCTCGTGTTCCAGCAGAGACGTAGTCTCTGAGTGATTGTCAGTCGCAGGCAGCAGGTCTGAAATAGGGAAGCCCGTTCAGTCAGAACGTATCACTACCTGCTGGCACTTGTGATCTGGTGGAGTAGAGAGGAGAGTGTGCGCTGTAACCAAGGATTGATTCTCCCAACGACAAGCGAGGGAATTTACTGAGTCCGGCAGCAAGACGTGCGAGGCAGCGGCTGGAAGACACCACCGTGCCACCGGTCCAGTGTGGTCATCTGCAGAACAGCCTACAGTCATCTCTACTGCGAGAATCGTCGCTGCACCCATTGCCTGGGGCAATTGTGGTGGGACAGTGACAAGAAGTCTGGAAGACCGGGTGCATGCAGGCAGCTGCACCCATCTTCAGGAAACAGCGACTTCCAGTCCAGAAGTCAGCTCTACTACGAGCATCGTCGCTGCATCCATTGCCTGGGGCAACTGGGTGGGACAGTGATAAGAAATCGTCTAGGAGACCAGGTGTATGCAGCCAGCTACACCCATCTTCAGGAAGCAACAAGCGAAACAGTCGAGTGGGACTATCAGTACGATATTATTCCAAGACTGCGAATTGTGTGTCAGGGACGGACCGAGTGTCCGGACCTGTGTGCAGATACGTGCAGATACGTAAGATCAAACCATCTTCTAATTCATTGTTTTAAGTGTCTTCATGTCAACCTAATTTGCTTTTGTTTTAATTATAATCTTTTACTTTGTACACTGTCTTGTAGTTGAGTGTTTGCGCACGCGGTGTGACTGCTGTCAGAACGCGTGCGACGTGCGTACCAGGGGCGGAGACTGTGTGTGAGGGTGAAAGCCGGGTGAGCGAGCCAGCTAAGGAGACCCCTTTCCCTCGGGCGAGTCAGCCAGCCTTCTCCCAGCCTAGTTACGTCACAAATGGGGGCTCGTCCGGAATTGAATGTCCATTTTAGGTTGACCATTTTGTTTTGACGTAGGGCGAGAGTGTGTTGTCTTGCGTCTTGTGTCGTGTCTCTGTTGCTGCTGTGAACACCTTAGATTCTGTGTATTGACGTATTTTACTATGCAACTACATGCTAGCCAACTTGTGTGGAAATCAGAATTGCTTAATTAATTGCTGATTGGACATCGGTGAACACCGATTGGTGCATTGTAAACAGGTTGCAAGTGCCCAGCAAGTAGCTAGAATAGAATAGTTGAACATAATAGCTAGAATTAGAGCTCCAGAGGTAGTTACGATGGATAAGGAATTCTGTCTAACCGACCGAGAGAAGAGAAAGGAGTTAAAGGAAGACGGCGAAGAACTCGGACTAGTAGGAGACAATTCAGTGGCGTTTATAGGCAGAGAGTTGGAAAAATGGAAGAAATACAAGAAAGAGGAGGAGGATAGAATCAAACGCAAAGAGGCGCGAGAAAGAGAGTACGCGGAACGCGATGTGAGGAGAGCTGAACGCGAGAAAGAACGCGAGAGGAGGAGAGCTGAGCGTGAGAAAGAGCTAGAAGAACGCGAGAAAGAGCTAGTAATGCGCGAGTTTATAGAGATGTTAGAAGAAATCTGCGAAGAGAAAGGTAAAACTGAGGAAGAGTCACGACAGTTTATAGAGTACAATTTAAAGGGCTGTCGCTGGGGAACAATAGCCGAAGAGAGTGAGGAAAAGGCTAGAGTAGAGGAGGAAGATAGAGTTGTACGCGAACACGCGCGAGAGCGGGTCAAGGGTAAGAAGTCCGAAAAGAAAAAGAAAGAGCATACCAAGCTCGAGAAAGAGCAAGAATTTCTGAGAGAGGTGTGCCGGTTAGGCGGAGTCAGCCTAGATGACAGCGATCCGGCCGAGGCAGGTACTTACAGGTCAGAGCGCGGGGTGGTGACCGCTGTTAGCTGTTCTAGGTATGGGGGTGCAGGGCATGACCCGAGGTCTTGTTCCCAACAGTCCGACAGGCGGAGGACGTCCGTAGGTGTGAAGTGTTACAGCTGCGGGGTGGTAGGGCACTATTCGCGCAGTTGTCCCCGTGGTTACGAGTTGCGTGATGCTGTAACCACGAGGGGGGAGAAGCTAGCTAGTGAGGTAGATGCTAGCGACGCATACGCTAGTGACAGGAGTGCTACCGATGTACAGGTTAGCAACGTAGGGTCTGGCGATGCGGTAACCAGCGGCGCGTATACTAGTGGTAGAAAGGCTGCTGATGTTAAGGTAACGAAGTGAATCCTAGCAGGGAGAGGCAGAAGAGTAGAAACTGGCGAGCAGGCCAGCGGGAAGGAGGGTTTTCCAAGGTGTGGAAACTACCCATGGGGAGGAGGGTTAGGAGGTGCAGATTTTCCTAATCTCCTCGTGAACCAAGCCGGGCACAGTCACGCTGTTAGGCAACTGCAGGTACAGACCAGGGTCTTTAGGAGGCGCGAGAGCTGTTAGCGGTACTAGGGCATTGGCAGGCAGCAGGAAGTGCGATCGCGAGAGGCGAGTGCCGGTTGGTAGTGCAGATCGTGCTGCAGGCGGGCCGACAGCGGTCATCGTGAGGTGCGAGCGCCGACTGTCGTTAGGGAACCGCTGCAGACAAGCGACATTGGCAGTCTTGGAGACCAAGTGCCAACTGTCGTTAGAGAGCCGCTGCAGGCGGTTGACAACGGCCATCGTGAGATACGAGCGCCGATTGTCGTCAGAGAACCGCTGCAGGCGGACGACACTGGCATTCTTGAGGAACAAGTGCCAGCTGTCGTTAGAGAACCGTTGAAGACGGGTGACACTGGCAATCTTGAGGAACAAGTGCCAGCTGTCGTTAGAGAGCCGTTACAGGCGGGTGACAGCGGCCACCGCGAGAGGCGAGCGCCGACTGTCACCAAAGAACCGCTGCATGAGAGTGACACTGGTGATCTTGAGGAACAAGTGCCAGCTGTCAGAGAAGCAGCGCAGTTGCAGGTAGGAGACAGTGACTGCCCGGAGGGGCTAGTGTCAGCTGTCAGGGGAGAGCCGTTGCAGGCAAGGGACAGCGGCAGTCCGGAGGGACTAATGCCAGCTGTCGAGGGCGTGCTGCTGCGGGTCAAAGACGACGGTGATCCTGGAGGGCGGGAACCGACGGTCTTTGAGGTGCCGTTGCAGACAGTGGACGTTAGCAAGTACGGACAGGGAGTGCTTGCTATCCGATGCGTCCTAGTTATCACCGTAGATGGCGAGCCGGTCTCACGGTGGGACCGGCAGTATCGCCAGCGGGCAGGAAATGGGAGGTGGGGGCGACTGTACAGACGTGGCAGTCAAGGTGAGCTCCACACCCATTGTAGAACGTGCGGAAACCGCCAGAAGTGACCGCACGGTTGAAGCAGTAGGATTGAAGAAAACAAGACGAAATGCATCTGGAGGTGCAGCGCTGGAGGAAGCCATTCGTCGCAGTAAGGCAGCCTATGAAGAGGCGAGTCGACTAGAGCAAGCAAAGCAGAGAGAGTTCAAGACTTGCTTCGAGCGATTGCAGACAGGGAGCGGGAACAGGTAGACGCCCGAAAATCTCTGAATCGCGTGCGAAGAAAATTAGAAAGGAGAGAAATAAACTCAACAAGTTGGTGTCTAATGTCACCCTGGGTCGGATCCGGTCAGATCTGGTCAGTAAGCAAGAGCTGGACAGAACAAGTCAGTCACGTCTACAGCACCAGAAGGAGGCCAGCAATATGTATTGCAAACGAGAAGTTTGGTGAGGTGCAGAAACCCTATTCGAAGACTAGAGAAGAAGATGGGGAACGCAACAAAGAAGAAGAACGAAATGGCCAAGGCTGTGTCAGCGATATTAGAGGGAGTGCAGAGGCTCCACAAGGACTCAGCAGAGGTGCAGGCTCTCTTAAGGGAAGAGCAGCCCGGGATGAAAACACACTGACTGGCATCCAGCAACAGGGAGCCGAGAAAGCAGCTGCCACGTGAGAATCAAGAGAGCGGCAAGCAGAGGTGGAAGTGGCAGCCAAGCCGCGTGTGGTGCAACAGGTTTACCAGCTCCGTCAACGAGAGCAGTTCTCAGTTGAAGCCCACCTGTGCGATGCAGAAGCTGGAGCAGAATGAGCTGGAGAACTTACGGATACAACTTGCAGAGGAAATGGGTGACTCGGAGAGAGTCCGAGTAGGCGTGAAAATGCACGATCAGTTGAAGGCGAGGGTAGAATCGCCGACGTGTGCATCAGACGGGGGGCTTGCACAGAGACCTACCGCCAGGTCGACAAGCCAACGAACCCAGCGCAGTAAGAGGTCAAGAAGGCGTGGCCGGCGAAGGCATGCGTCCTCAAGGCTGGGAGTGGACAGGACATCACGTGATGTCAACAAGGTAGGCGGGGCCGCATCGGTAGAGATAGGTGAAGCGCTTTTCGCCTCAGGCGGCCAGCGCGAAAGGGTGCAACGTGACCAGAAGCGGGTAGGCGGTACCTTGATGAGGACACCGCGACTAGGCCCGGTGTGGGAACGTCAACACGTCGCCCATAGTAACGAACAGGTAGTAAGTAGCCTGCGTTATCAGAAGTCGTTGCACAGGAACGTAAATGGGCTAGGTATGGATGTAGCTGCAGAAGTCGGAAGGTCTGAAACAACCTGGAGGTCGACGAAAGCAGAACTATGTACGAAAAGCCATCTGGTGAGGGGGTCGCCGTTCGTCCAGCAGCACCACGCCCACTTCAGACACAGTTCGGGCAAACGTCGAGGTGTAGGGAAGAGAATATTTCGTGAGCAGGATGACGTAACCCTTGCTTTACAGGGTAGGGTCCAGTTTAGTGATGTGAGGTCAAGTCTGGTGCCAAACATACACGGGCCTAAGGACGGCGTTAGTCGCACCGCATGTGCGGAGTTAGTGTATGGCTTGACCGCATGGTGTGCATGTGTGCAAGGATTCATTCCGTACTGGGCTGAATGGAATCTTTGGAAGGGGAATGACCGCAAGATAGAACTAGCTGAGTCATGTGTGCGCGAGTAAGCACACTTCTAGTTTCTGTGACAGGTCGTGTAAATATTCATTCGTGTATGATTTTGAAAGTGTGTTGTAGTATCTTTTGCAGTAAGCATAGTACACCCAGTAGAGTGTTATTTCAGGAAAAGGAGAGAATGTGTGACAATCGTAAGTGTAGCCGTCATATGGTATGATAGGTAATTACGGGTTTTATCACTTCACTGTTGTTCTGGCCTGATTTTAAGCAAAACCATAGGTTTTACTCTTGAGTAGGGGGGTGTCATGAACCAGCCTGGTTCAAGGCCAGAAAACAGTGTCGGGCGAGTAATAGAAACATTAGAGAGGGGCAGTTGGTACCCTGAGGCGATACAGGCTGTGGGTGAACAATAGGGGTAAAGATGTTATCTCCCTTTGTGGTAGCTGAGCCTGGGAATCGAGGCCGCTTACGAAATAGGGGCCGCAGGCACTACTTCACGGGTACGTTACTTCACGGGTGCTAATGGAAAGGCCCGTACACTCGGCCACGAGAACAGCGTTGGTTTTCTTTACCACCGGCTGGACACCGGTGCCGAATAGGGGAGCTAGACTTAGCGTCGCGACAGTCGGAGGGTGTGGGAGCCGACCGTGGGAAGATGAGCGGTGGATAGATGATGGGTACCCCGAGTATAGCGCGAGGGGGTGTAGTCCCTCTAGTCAGAGTTCGATAGCGTCAGAACTAGTTTGGTAGAATCGACAAGGGCCACGTGGCCCGGTAGTATATAAGCTAGAACCGCACTGTAGTCGAGGCTTTTCCCCTCGTGTTCCAGCAGAGACGTAGTCTCTGAGTGATTGTCAGTCGCAGGCAGCAGGTCTGAAATAGGGAAGCCCGTTTCAGAACGTATCACTACCTGCTGGCACTTGTGATCTGGTGGAGTAGAGAGGAGAGTGTGCGCTGTAACAAGGATTGATTCTCCAACGACAAGCGAGGGAATTTAACTGAGTTCCGGCAGCAAGACGTGCGAGGCAGCGGCTGGAAGACACCACCGTGCCACCGGTCCAGTGTGGTCATCTGCAGAAACAGCCTACAGTCATCTCTACTGCGAGAATCGTCGCTGCACCCATTGCCTGGGGCAATTGTGGTGGGACAGTGACAAGAAGTCTGGAAGACCGGGTGCATGCAGGCAGCTGCACCCATCTTCAGGAAACAGCGACTTCCAGTCCAGAAGTCAGCTCTACTACGAGCATCGTCGCTGCATCCATTGCCTGGGGCAACTGGGTGGGACAGTGATAAGAAATCGTCTAGGAGACCAGGTGTATGCAGCCAGCTACACCCATCTTCAGGAAGCAACAAGCGAAACAGTCGAGTGGGACTATCAGTACGATATTATTCCAAGACTGCGAATTGTGTGTCAGGGACGGACCGAGTGTCCGGACCTGTGTGCAGATACGTGCAGATACGTAAGATCAAACCATCTTCTAAATTCATTGTTGTTTAAGTGTCTTCATGTCAACCTAATTTGCTTTTGTTTTAATTATAATCTTTTACTTTGTACACTGTCTTGTCAGTTGAGTGTTTGCGCACGCGGGTGTGACTGCTGGTCAGAACGCGTGCGGACGTGCGTACCAGGGCGGGAGACTGTGTGTGAGGGTGAAAGCCGGGTGGAGCGAGCCAGCTAAGGAGACCCCTTTCCCCTCGGGCGAGTCAGGCCAGCCTTCTCCCAGCCTAGTTACGTCACAGGTGCGCTGAGGCTTTATTCAGGAGTTTGAAATCGGAGAGGCTCGAAACCGCTGTCTACTCATTGTGATCGTGTGCTGTAGGTCACTTCGCCCAACCCTTCTGACACTGATCTGCGAAGAATGTTGTAGTTGTACGAAACGCTGTGCATTAGCGCGAGTGCAGATTACCTGGTTCAAGCAGGTGTTACAGGAAGCAGACACCATCCAGGTGTTGCATCATGTCAGATGCGACAGCCACTGTGACGACAAGTACAATAAAGGTTCTCCTTTCCATTGAAACACTAATACTAACCAACATCGTTATTAAGGTCGTAGTCGTCGTTGTTATCTTTGTCATCGTCGCTGTTTACTTTGTCATCATCTTCACTATGCTTTTTAAAACTGACCTCCACACAATTCCACAATCTTCCTCTCACACAGAGGATGATTATAATTATTATTTTTGTTGTTGTTGTTTTCGCAGATCGCAGCTCAAGACACCGTCAAGAAAGTCTGTGACGAGGGCTTTTTCGCTTCCAGTGAAGGGGGCGTCAGCACCTGTCGTCAGTGCGGGGTGTGTCCTGCAGGTTTCCTGACCACCTCGCCCTGTTCTGAAGAAGCTAACACTACTTGCAGCGCATGCCCAGCAAACTACTTTTCCCCCGGAACCGGAAGTGACTGCACGCCATGCACGGTGTGTCCCGCTGGCAAGTACGAGACTAGAGCGTGCTCCTCAGAACGGGACGCGCTGTGCCAGCCTTGTTCCCGCGGCCATTTCTCCCAGTCCTCCTGGCCGGCATGCAGGCGCTGCCGGAAGTGCCCTTCAGGGTTCTTTAAAAGCCGGAAGTGCACTCCTAGACACAACACCCTCTGCTTCCCTTGCAGCCTGTGCCCTGCGGGTCATCAGGAGTCCAGCCCCTGCACGGGACTCGAAGACACTGTGTGTAAGTTGTGTCCCCCTGGTACCTTCTCGCCGGGAGGGGGCGCCAGCTGTCGCCCGTGCTCCACGTGCGATTCTAGTCAAACGCTGGTCCAGAACTGCTCGGCGGTGAGTGACACGGTCTGCTTGCCATGTGCGGAGGGCTTCTTCTTCAGCAACACCACTGGCGTGTGTCAGCGATGCCGCAGATGTCGCGCAGGCTCCGTGCTGCAGACGTCCTCCTGCAGTGGCGTCCAAGACTCGACTTGCTCGCCCTGCCCGTCTGGAACCTTCTCCAGCTCCGACAGGCGGCGCTGCATCCCATGCTCCTCTTGTCTTCCTGGAGAGCGCGAGCGTCGCGAGTGCACGAAGACCAAAGACACGCAATGTGAACGGTGCAAGGGAGGTCACTTCGTCTCAGCGGACAACAGAACGTGCAGCCCCTGTTCGCGGTGCCCACCGAGCACAGAGACCCTCAGCCCCTGCACGCGCAAAAAGGACACGACCTGTAACGCATGCGCAGAGGGCTACTACTCGCCGGGTTCAGGTTTCTCTTGTCGCCAGTGCTCGCTGTGCCCACCGGGCACCTACATGGCCGGCCCCTGCACCCGGGAGTCCGACACCGTCTGCCACCCGTGCGCCGAGGGCACCTACATGGCCACGTGGTCCTCGAGCCCTGCCCCCTGTCTCTCCTGCAGCAAGTGTGGAGCGCAGGAGGTCGTGCTGACTCCTTGCAGGTCGAACGTTGATGTCAGGTGTGGAAGCTGCAGGAAAGGTGAGTTTGTCACTTCTACGACTGTTTCTTTCTGTCTTTAGTGGGTCGCCTTCTCGACTCTAAGGCAGAAGATCGCCAAATCGAGGATCCCTGAAAGTGTTTGTGAACTTGCCTTGTACAAAAGCCATTAGATAGGTTAACTATAATTCTCATGAAATTAATTCAAGAAAAATATGCTCGCTTGTACCATAATGAACTGTAGGCTAACAGACCTAACTGTCGGCGCAAAATGAACTGTAGACACCAGTCCTACTCTTGTCATCATAAAACATAATAGGAACATCATGTTCCCATCAGCATATCGCGGGCTTGTGGATCATGCTGAAGCTAAAGATGCAGTATTTTGTTTAAACAAACAACTTCATCACAACAACCTCTTAGTAAGCATTTGAACCTTTGAAGTAATGGTTTCACATCTACAATCACCTTGCAGGTGAATTTATCGACCCGCAAACTCACCGATGCGTCAAGTGTTCTTACTGCTATCCCAAGACACCCGGGGTGGCAGAAAGAGAACCGAGATGCCAGGACGAGGAGCCGGACTGGCAATGCCGACCACTCTCACAAACGTTTACAAACTCTAAAGGTGAGTGATGTTTTGAGTCATTCTCATAATCATCATCATCATCATCGATCGTTTAATCATCATAAATGAAACAAAACAAACATTCTCGACTTTGCTTTCTTTAGTATCACAAGAATAAGTAATAACTGTCTTCTTTACTTTCAACCAATTAGCCGATCTTCAAGCCCCACCCCCGCGAACACACACGGCCTTTGCCTCACATGCGGAGACTGACCGGAAGAAGAACTTCCGCGCGCATGCGCAGTTTGAGAACGACAATGTGGTTCTCTTTGCCATCCCAGTCGTCATGGGCGTCACCACCATCGCCATCATCGTTCTCCTCGTCGTGTGTTTCCACAGACAATGCAAGAAGCGCCGGCTGCGGGGCGTCAACAACCACCGCTACGACAGCGTCTCCACCTGGCTGAGCAACGCCAGCGCGCATTTGCCGGAAGTGACGTCAGACGCCAAGGGCGCCAGTCGCTTTTCTCTGCCAGTCACCATCTTCACCAAGTCGGCTTCGTCGGAATACTACAAAGTTCCAGACGGTTCCATCGCGGTGTCGTTCGACAGGATAGACCCTAAAGTGCTGCGCGAGTGTCACCAGAAGCTGTATCTCATGGAGTCGGGCACGTGCTGTCTGTACGATAAGCCACAGCTGGTCGACTCAGGTACCTACCTGTACGAAACTGATTCTGTTCAGAGAAGCAACGTTTCATAAACGGTGGTTTCCTTATCAAGTACCAGAGTTGATAGATGCTCACCATAGCAACAGATATTGACAGAAGGATGCGAACTTTGGCAGTGCTGTCTTTCCACATTCCTGGCACGATAGATATCTCCTTTATCTCAATGGCTATGAAGATGTCTATCTTCTGGACATTATCCTGACAATACCACAATATAGATTGTCTACTCTGTCCGTCTGTGCCGTAGACGTCTTTCCAAGGCCTTGCGAAGATGTCATCCTCGGACGAATAGCTAGCCTCCATTCACACCCAGCCTTGATACTGCCACTGAGCATCTTGGTACCTGTCCGCCTCACCCACTCACACTCTACTTACAAGGTGGGCTGTTGGTGTACTCACCTGACCTTTGACATGCCACCTCGTCCAGCTGTAACCGAGGGGAGATGAAGGTGTCGTGAGGGAGGCCTCAATGTCAATGTGCTGTTTCTCGTTTGGCATTGTTACCTGTGACACTGACTCATTCAGCACAGTGTTACCTGTGACACTGACTCATTCAGCACAGTGTTACCTGTGACACTGACTCATTCAGCACAGTGTTACCTGTGACACTGAGTCATTCAGCACAGTGTTACCTGTGACACTGACTCATTCAGCACAGTGTTACCTGTGACACTAGACACTGTCTATGAGGTCAGCGCACAGTTTTTCATAACGAATATATATATATTGCACATTTTTATGTGATATCCTTCTAGAGGACAATTTACATCTTTGTTACTGGTAATTTACTGGTAATTTGATCAGGTTTTTGATTCGTCCATAAAGTCTTTTTGCTTGTTTGTTTTTGTTTTGACTTGTCAGTGCCCTGCAGGACTTGCTTACCGTAGTTCAAGAAAAGTGTCTGTGGCAAGCTGCTGCTTCTGTCTTTCCCTCTCCACTTCCCACCCCCGATGACAAGTCGAGTACTGAACAGCAAAGGTTAACCGATGAATTGAATACTGTTTTGATTTTTTAATGCATATTCACGTGGAATTTTCTCATTCGAGAAGTGCATTGCATATCCTGAGCCAAGCTTGAGACCAAGAGTGGAATGAGAGAAAGAGAAACAGAAAAACAAAGACAGAGAAAGAGCCTTGGACAACACACACACACACACATGAAACAAACAAACATTTAGGGATCATACTCGCTGTGTCGGAAATTTTTGAGTCCGAGGTCTTCAGTTTAAAAAAAAGCACGTGGTACAGGCTAGCATCCGGGGACTCGGCATTAATTATACAGTCGCTGTATTGAATACAAACCAAAACATTTTACGGGCTCTGTACTGAATAAAATGAACATTAACTGTCAAGTTTGAAACATTCACACAGTTTACACAGTGGTGTGAGTGCCTTGGTGATTAGCTGTTGCAGAAAGGTGTTGCACGCGGACAATGTAACAAAACAGGTAAAAAGGTGCGCGTGCAAACACACACACACACATTTATAGACATAAATACATATACATGACACACTTTAATATCAATGGCTCATAGTCATTTTGACATGGAGATATATGCATACCTGGAATAAAAAGCAACTTACAACACACTGAAACTTTACACATTCACACCCATACACTCACTACCTATCTTGTATGTATCAGCTCTGTTTCATTTCAAATATTGCCATCTATAGACCACTGTAGCACAAAACATTAATTTATCTCTACTCTACTTATTCATTCTTTATGAAGGAGTTTTTTGATGATATATTATTTGCTTCGGCTGTGTACTTTGCACACATACACACATATCCATGTAAACGGCAGAAAATAATTTCCACAGCATATCTCCGAGTTAATTAAAAATGATTTTCTTCACCAGAAGATTTGATAACACCGGAATCCTGAACACCTTGTTAAAATCACTAAATCACACAATTGTGATGAACTGTAACCCTTGTTTATTGCTGAGAACCATACTTCAGACTTCTCACAAGTAATTTTTTTCCGACTAACCCCATAATATAAACATTGCAGTCAGTACATTTGAACAACTTTCGGTAGATTGAACACATTCTTTAGAACTTAGTATATAAAGACAGCAAAAAACGCAGAATAAAAAATGAGATTCGAGAAGGTTCTAGAAGTAAAATAGTGAGTTTCAAAATGGCGGAGGATTCAAGCAGTATTTTGATGGGGAGAAAGAGTAGTTTGTGTGTGTGTGTGCATGTATGTGTATGCGAGTGTGTCTGTTCATGTATGTGTATGCATGTGTGTGTGCGTGCGTGTACATGCGTGTGTACCTGACAATCACATTTTCAGAATGAATGTGTGAGCACAAGGGAAGATAAATGACTGTGGTACAGTGTGTGAGCGAGCCCGGCTACATTTTCTTATCTTTCTTTATTTGCACGATAGTTCTCAGAGTATCACACGTGCAAAGACACATCGATGCACAAACTCATGAGCACTAAGCTAGTTTTAGTTTTGCTATTAAACATCGCTAAACCTCGCTTTCTATTGACATTACATTTCCATCTTCAGAGAGCAATCAAACCACGTAGACGTAGACGCATTCGGACGTCGTTACCAATGAAAAACAGTTTGCACGTGACAAAAATCATTATAAAGATCACAACCGCACCCAGGATCATGAGTCCGACTTGAAGCGCCACCATCTTGTCCCAGACGCCGACCTTCACCTTTCTTCCCTCAGTCAAAGGAAACGCAACCGCCTGCTTCGTGACGTCACGGCAGTGTTGAAGCCTCGATCTCGCACGGGTTCGCTGGCACCAGGTCTTGTATCTCTGGAATTTCCTGGTACCCGACAAGAAGAAAGAGGGCAGCGTCGACACTCAGGGCCTGGGAGACCCTTGCACGGGAGACAACCAAGTGATGGACTGGTTACTTGTCCTGGTGAACCGTCTTCCAAGAATAGGAACAATCTCGGGAAGGGAAGCAACTGTTGAAACAAGAAGAATAAGTATGAAGGTGTATCACGATTTTACTTCCCGATATGATTACTTGCTGTCTCGAGAGTAAATCTTTCGTAATATTACTTATTGTGTGATGAGAGGATGAGAAGCTAGTTTGTTGTTATCTGTTTTTTGAGTGGACGAGTGATTGTGATATTTACGTGGCTTTTATTATTGATGACCTCTGATTTTTACGAGGACCAATAAAGTATTGCCACTGTCATTAAGATGATGATCAAAAAGCTTCAAAATTCATTCGATAAAATTTTGAAAATCGTCATGCACCTACCTTTGTGACTGCACAGGTGTTTAATAACGATAATGGTAGGCTGGGTGATGAAAACTTTGGGAGGAAATGCGCTTCTCATTTGTTTCTGGAAACAAGCAAAGCAGACCTGATGCTATTTTGTTTCTCAAAAACATGATGACAGGTGTTTCAGGCAGTTTGAGCCAACAACTTCTCGTCTAATTTATGCACAAGTGTTTCTTCCAAACGAAGAATTCCAGTAGCGGCGAAGGGCAGGAAACTACTTCAAACAGTCTAGATAAGAATAGGGGTCTCTGTAGGGAGACCTCCCTTTTTCTTTCTGCAGTCGGTGACTGTTTGAATAGACTTTGTCTCCTTTTCTGCACGGAGGTCAAACATGTAAATTATCAAGCAGGGACTTTGGACCAGCTCCAGAACAAGTGAAGGACCCTGAAATAGAAATGTTTGTATAGGCACCGAGGCTTTTATGTTTCTAAAGGCTACGTGATCCCCGTCAAGAAGGAATGATTCAACACTGTTGGCTTTTAAACTTTTATAATCTCGTCTGAGCTCTTGTTGGGACTATAATGTCCTAGAAACATTCTGAGAATCTGTGTGACTGTGTGCTATGTTTAGACATCACGTGAGACAACATGCAAAGAAACTATACACTCATTAAAAATAATACATTTGTAGAGCTTACTACAATGTGACAGTAACAAGTATGTTGCTAATTACTCATAACAGGATATATATATTTCGAACATTGCCCTTTTACGTGGAAGACCCCACCCTCTTTCCTTTATTTGTTGCACCTCACTTATAAGCTTACATTTTGGCTTTCAGTAGAGAAAACTTACCTCGCCATTTTAACGAACTTTGCAGCATGAATCAAATCCGAAATCTTTAAATACTTTTTTTTTGCAGCTTTACTTTGGACAACAACACTGAGTAGCTGAAGCTCATCATTATTCATGACACCTGCCCACCACCGCGGGGTCCCTACAAGATTTGCATTATTTTGTATCCAAATGTAAGTGAAGCTCCATTGAGCACCCCTTTCCCTGTTTTCTTGCAGTAACAGTCGCTCACCCTGTATAGAGAATGATAATTTATTGCTGTAGGTCAGTCTGTGAATGCCACTGTGTATTTACTGTCATAAGTCACATGATATGTCACTAACGTCCCCAACGTCTAATCAACATGTTGGTTCCAGTTGTCCCACCAGCTCTTGCCTAGCCATGTGCAGTTCTTGTCAAAGAACCTTGACCTCTCTCAGTGTTTAGTTATGTTTGGACTGTTATCTCGACATCGGAAAAGAACGGTAGCTGTTCAAGCCAACTTTTTTAAGTAGATAGTTTTGATGACCCCTCTCTCCACATTCTAGAGATAGAGGGGCCATGATGGATTTTCCAGAAAAGTTCTTTATGTATGCAAACTAAGTAAAAAACCAGACTGACAAAGAAATAGTTCTAGTTGGCGTGTTAGCTGAGGAAATTAGTGGAGGGTCAGCCCCGCTGTTTGCCCAACAGCAGTTGCTTTTCGGAAAGGTTCTCCATGCGCATGTTCTTGTCACAATGTTTGACACGTGCAGTCACTCATGCCCCAGGTTACTTTTATCCCAAAGCTGATGTAAGATTTTTGTATATTATTTGGCAAATAGTCTACACAATAGCAACAAATATAATATACAGAATTTTAGCTTGTTGCTTGCTTTATTCTTATAACACATATTTTATTCGCACTCATCGTCCCTGTGTTATCGGCAGAGAAAAACACGAACTGTCAAGAAGTGGTCTCCCTGTAGAGGTGTGTTTACCGTTATCAAGGGTGATAGACATAAAATAAATGTAGAGTGGTAGGAGACACTAAAAAGGCATGTAGAGGTTTAGGTATTGCAAAAGGGACATATATATATATGAATAGAGTAGCGGTATAGACGTAGATACATAAAGGTGTGTCATTACCGCAAACAACGTATAATGCCTGTAAAGGAGAAGAATACTTGTAGAGGCGTATCTCGTCTATTATTATTATTATTATTTTTATGAATATGTTTATTTATAAAGGGATTTTTCCACCATTAAAGGTGGGCTCAAAGCTCTTTACTAAAAAGAAAAAAATACACACAAACCTAATAAGAATGAATGCTAGTTTCAAAAACAGTTGTAGAATCCCTGTATATTTGTGACTTATTCAATTTTTCTCATCCATAAAATGCAAAAGAATGTCTAACCCTTAGTAAAACTTGTCGGTATTTTTAAGGCCCTCGTTAAAAACTGTTTGGCTTTCTACCAGCCAATCACAGAAGTTCTGATCAAAATACGTGGACTAACATTGTTGTAATCTGGATCTCTAATGTCCAAAAATTTGTCTTAATAATAAGTGTCAAGATTTTGTAAATTTCAAACTATATTTATATAAGGATTTTAAAACAACAGATAAAGACGATCTATCAGATTGAAACACTTAACTATGAAAAACAATCTCTGACCAATAAATTTTCTCCATTTTATTCAAAAGCCATAATAAGATATATATTTTTGATACAGGTAGCAATAGACAAAAATACATAGAAATATCAACCAGAACAGATATAATGTAGACTGGGTTACTGAGCTGCTTTGTAACATCGTGATTATGCTAAGTAATTTGTGTTTGGTTGTTAATTAACGCGCAGACGGTGTCCCCAAACTGTATTTGAGAAAGCACTATTTTCTTTCAACGACACCCTAAACTGAAAGCCATCTATCTCATTTTTAATAAACACTTTTAATGAGTTAAACTTTGAAACTTGATGTAAACCAAAGAACAGTTGTATATACATACACCAGATAAGGACGACTAAGTGCGCGGCTGTGTGAACTAGAAAGGTCAGAGTTACACGTGACCACTGCTGTGAAATAGTTTGCCATAGTGATATATTTTATAGTCTGATTGTAAAAGTCAGTTAGGCAGACCTAAACTATAAGCACAAGAATTTAATAAAAAGTGTAATATAAAGTAAATAGCTTTTAGAACAATCAGTCCAAACAGCCCCAGAGCGAAACTCATTAAAAGACAAATTCACTTGACGGGATAAAAACACAGTACAGACAAAATAAGTAAAAGTTAAAAAGCATTACTTCCTTAGTCGATATATATACTTATACACACACAATGTACCCCGAACTGCATTTAAAAAAATATAATCCTAATGCAATTAAAAAGGAAACACGACGTCGTACAAATTAGCTTTTGATGTTCAGCTATTTGGAATTTCGTTGTTACAATCAAAGTTACTATGTCACCAATCATTACTGCTAATATATTACAAGTGGGACAATGGAGACTAAAGCTTACTAAAGATACATTACAAAATATACTACAATTATGAAAATCAGAGCAACTTACATATACCACCACCTTACCACTACATTACAGGTTGCAACAATCAAACTAAAGTTTACCATTATATTGTTAGTGTTAGTCACGGCGACGTGTGTGTATGTATCGTAGTGCATGATTCTGAGGTTGTTGTTTAGTATGTTTCACTCTCTCACTGTTGTGTTGTGTTGTGTGAACAGTGTTCGTGTGTGTGTATGTAAGTGTGCGTTCTTGCCTCAGTACACTGCAGCAGTTAAGTTAACCAAGTGCGTCTCCCCTCCACATCAATGTCCGCTTCCCTCTCGGCATCCTCCAGATGCCTTTCGGTTCAGGCAGTTCCCACATCACCAGACGATGATGAACGATGGCAATGATGCCCCAGAATACAGGAAAGCTGCAGCAGGCTTTTAGCCTCGAAGTCGGTCCCAAGAACCTGTCTACAACATCGCAACCCTCGAGATGTTGTTCAAGGGTAGATAATCTGAAGTGTTCCCAGCATATTTTCTGAGAATATCAACCAGTCCGGTCGAAGCGTGACAGATGTTTTGTAGCATCGTCTAGATATGACTAGACCTGGCATGCACGTGCCGTCCTCGTGATGTCGTCGATTGTCGATTTTTAAAACGTTTTGTTCGATTTCCTGTGCGGCATCTGGAAACCACAACACCAGGCTCTTTGGTGTCTATGCACAAAAGTGTCAGAACAGTTCTTGATTGTTGTCATATCCAGTCGTGTGGAAGACTTATCTCTGGATGGCCACGTGGATGCTGATGACCTCGCGAGCATTTGACCCGGTATCGCTGGGTTATCGCGGGGGTCTGGACGATTGTCTGACGGACGTGCACCTTATTAAGACCAGTCACAAGGGTCAGCTTACTTGAACTAAGAGCTTCTCTTGGGGTTGCTAAAGCAGCTATTGATAAACTTCTAAACAGGTATTTCATCAATGTCATCAATGATGCCAGTACAACCAGCTTTTCTCTGTAAAATATTCGATGTGTTGTTTCCATTGGTGGTAAAGTTGGCATTCCTGATGGAAAAATGAAAATTGCACAATGGAACACTTGACGAAGCTTTGTGAGAACATGTTGAAATCTCTGACTAAAGTCTCCATGGTACCCTGAGTGGGTACACAGATAAGTCAAAAGTGTCAACTTTTCTCCACCTGGTATAACCACTCTGTAGGGTCAGAGGTTTCTTGTGAAGGACGTCGCACCAAAGCTATTCAGCAGAAATTAAATTTAAACCAAGTGTTTAAATGTTTCAATATTTCTATATCTGAAGTCAGAGGGTGGTTTTACAGTTAACCTACCCACACTGTCAACTGAGGTTGACAAGAGCTGGTGGAGGCCATCGGGGAGTTCATGCACTGTTTATATAGGCGACATTGACTAGGTCCGTACTAGAAACTCTTTCTCAAAAAGAGTTGGCATTCTCGCCAAACTTTTTCTCTTACCTGAAAACCTGTCAAGAAAACTTTTTAAGTGTTTTACAAGATTTGTCTTGTTTGAGCTATGTAAATAAGGACAAAACAGAGTTGTTCACATTCACTAATAACTCTGGCGAAGATATCGAATGTGTCAGAAAATCTGATTTAGAAGGTTAAGAGAAATAATGAGGAAAATGCTTTTTTCATTACATTACACCATTCCAAATGTGCAGCTGTAGGCACTCGGGCACACATCAAGTCGAACCAATCACAAAGCTCTCGCTCACACACACACACACGAGTTTCAACTTCATGTTTCAAATAAACATCAGAATATATGGCAAAGACCAAAGTGAATTAAGCATCCTATTTTCAGCTGTTAAAATCTTCTATGCTTGTAATAAAATGCAGCGATAATAATTTTTCACGCAAGAAAGTATGCAAATGCTAAGGAGAAGACAAATAGTTAAAACACGCATCGTACGCACGCACGATCTATATCGGCTTTCTATTTAAAGCATTTTGTTATAATGTTGGAGCAAATATCAGACACTTAAACATAGCAAACTAATAATTTAAAGGTATTAGAAAAAATCACTGTAAGTTATAAAGTATTTAGTGTTCGTGTATTAATGATTTACAACAAGTTCAAATAGATGTAAATACAGCTGTGTTTAATAGATCCTCTCATATCCATGTCAGAAGCAAAAGTTTGAAGGTTTAGTAGGATTTGAAAGACCATTCTATGAGATTATGTAACAGCGTAGCTTTAGTTTTCAAATATTAGTAACTATTATATAATATTATTGTTGTGTAACAAGCTAGCTTTATTTTTCAAAATATTGGTAACTAATATATATTTTTTGTTTGCTTCAAATTTTATGAGGAATAATAATGTAAACACGGTGCTCTGTTAGGCAGCAATTTGTGAATGTGTGTTGTACATTTCAGCATGTGCTGTGTGTTGGTTGTTTGTATATTTTCATGTTTGACTCTTCGTCCGTTTGTATGTGCAGGTGTTTCGCCGTCTTAACCTATTGATAAATAATATCCAAATCTATGATTTTTCAGTCCCTTTACTTTCACTAAAGTTCACATCAGATATGAGACATACTACGTTTCGTTTTTTTCTAGTTTTTGGATTCTTGGTTCCCCAGCTTCAAGGCCGCTTACTCGAGTCTTCTCCATACTCTGTCCAGGGGGAAGATGTCTCCTGCTTCTTGTCCTCTTTCCAACAATTCGCAAAACGTTTGAGTGGGTTCTCACCTCCATTCTCCTCATAGCATCTTATCGGTTCTTCTGGGCTGTTTCCTTTATGTTCTCGACCTTTTCTTGGCCGGCAAGACTGCTCCCGTTGACAAGCCCTGTTCAGCCTCGTTCATTTTTGCCGAACGGGTTCGCGTTGCATAATGTAAATTTCAGTATTGTCGACGATTCTTACAGCCCCCACATGATCTC